>NC_133325.1:51622940-51782277 GCF_042186555.1 Aquarana catesbeiana
AGTCAGTACACACCTGACATCATTTAAAGTGCCTCTGATAAACCCCAAATAAAGTTCAGCTGTTCTAGTAGGTCTTTCCTGATATTTTTTCAGTCGCATCCTACAGCAAAAGCCATGGTCCGCAGAGAGCTTCCAAAGCATCAGAGGGATCTCATTGTTAAAAGTTATCAGTCAGGAGAAGGGTACAAAGAACTTCCAAGGCATTAGATATACCATGGAACACAGTGAAGACAGTCATCATCAAGTGGAGAAAATATGGCACAACAGTGACATTACCAAGCACTGGACGTCCCTCCAAAATTGATGAAAAGACGAGAAGAAAACTGGTCAGGGAGGCTGCCAAGAGGCCTACAGCAACATTAAAGGAGCTGCAGGAATATCTGGCAAGTACTGGCTGTGTGGTACCTGTGACAACAATCTCCCGTATTCTTCATATGTCTGGGCTATGGAGTAGAGTGGCAAGACGGAAGCCTTTTCTTACCAAGAAAAACATCCAAACCTGGCTAAATTTAGCAAAAACACATCTGAAGTCTCCCAAAAGCATGTAGGAAAATGTGTTATGGGCTGATAAAACCAAGGTTGAACTTTTTGGCCACAATTCCAAAAGATAAGTTTGGCGCAAAAACAACACTGCACATCACCAAAAGAACACCATACCCACCGTGAAGCATGGTGGTGGCAGCATCATGCTTTGGGACTGTTTTTCTTCAGCTGGAAAAGGGGCCTTAGTCAAGGTAGAGGATATTATGAACAGTTCCAAATACCAGTCAATATTGGCACAAAACCTTCAGGCTTCTGCTAGAAAGCTGAACATGGAGAGGAACTTCATCTTTCAGCACAACAACGACCCAAAGCATACATCCAAATCAACAAAGGAATGGCTTCACCAGAAGAAGATTAAAGTTCTGGAATGGCCCAACCAGAACCCAGACCTGAATCCCATTGAAAATCTTTGGGGTGATCTGAAGAGGGTTGTGCACAGGAGATGCCCTTGCAATCTGACAGATTTGGAGGGTTTTTGCAAAGAACAAGATGGCATCTTGCCAAGTCAAGATGTGCCATGCTGATAGACTCATACCCAAAAAGACTGAGTGCTGTAATAAAATCAAAAGGTGCTTCAACAAAGTATTCGTTTGTGCACACTTACGCAACCATATTTTTTTTTTTTTTTTTTTTATTTCCCTCCACCTAAAAGATTTCAGTTTGCTGGTCAACTGAGTTGTACAGTTTATAGGTCACATTAAAAAGGTGGAAAAAGTTCTGAAATGATTTATCTTTGTCTCATTTTTTTACATCACATAAACCTGACATTTTAACAGGGGTGTGTAGACTTTTTATAGCCACTGTATATGTTAATGGAGTATGTAAAAAATACGTATATACTGTACAATGCTTGACCCCGATTTCATTTTTGTTTATTTATCAGCAAGTCCATCATCCTTTTCCTTGAAGAAGCCGAAATGGTGAAACATGTCAGAACTATAAGTGTGGTAAAAGATAATGTTCCCCGTATTTGAGGCATAGCCAATATGGTTGTACAAATGTTTTTAGCTGAATTATGTTTGAGTAAATAAAATAAACACTTAAGAAAAAAAAATGTTTGTGTTATTATTCAATTAAAGCACCTAAAAAGTTCCATATTCTCTATCCTGTTTTGAATGCATAAATAAAAGCTGATCAATGTAAACATCCCTGTAAGTGACAAATGGTTTATCTCAATTCTCTAACTGCTACATCTGCTTGTTCTGTTAAAAAACAGCAGACTTACTGGCAGGATCAATATAAAAATACTACTTACTGGCAGGATCACCAAGTGAAAATAAAAAAAGTCAGTCAGTCTAAAAAGAAAGTGAATGCAGCCATCACATCAAAGAATTGGTAAGCTGCAATATAATAAATATTTGCTTTTGGATTTAATACTGCTTTAGTTTGATTCCCACTTGCCACTACTATTGTGATCCTGATCCTCAAATCAAACAGGCACTCTATATTATTAGTACCTCCCCATTACAGAAAGGCAATAGCTTAAAGCGGAGTTCCACCGCAAAATGGAACTTCCGCAGATCGAATCGCCCCACCCGGAGCCACATTTGGCACCTTTCAGGGGGGTAGGGGGAGCGGATACTTGTCAAATCCAAGTATCTGCTCTCACTTCTGGGGAAAGATCAACGTAATCTTGTGCGGCGAACTATGCAATGTCCCGCCCCTCCCCCCCGCCTTATGGGAGACATGCGCCTTGCGCATGCGCAGTAGGAAACAGGCAGTGAAGCCGGGGGGGGGGGTTGGGGGCGATGTCCCTCAGATGTTCGGCCCCCCACCTCCTTCCTTCACCGCTGGGCCAGTTATAAAGCACAAAAAGTCGAAAGCCTTCACTGCCCGCTTCCCTTACCAGAAATGGCGGCGGCAGCACCCGAGAGCCAATCCTAAAATCGGCTGGGGTGCACAGGTAAGTGTCCCAATATTAAAACTCTGCTTTAAGGGTATTTTTTTTTTTTAACCTGTAGGTGGGCTTTAATAGCAGGGTCAAATCAGACAGTGTGTGTGTGTCTGAGTTAGAGATCATGATAGTATTGGCTTGCGGGGGGGGGGGGATCCCTTTCATTGGAATTTAGGGTGAAAAAGATACCATGCATTTCACATACAATAGACTGTACTGTGTGAGACACATTGTTGGAGAACATAGGCGTGCGCACAGGGTGTGCCAGGTGTGCCTGGGCACACCCTAATCACCCCGTGTGGTGCACATTCCCCCTGTTTTAATCCCTGATATTTCACCAAAGCTCTCCTAAAAAAAAAAAAAAAAAAAAAAAAAAAAGAAAGAGTAAAAAAAAAATAAATTAAATACTTAATAATTTAAATTAAAACAACTAATAAATACATTTTAATAAATTAAAAAAAATAAAATTGTACAAAATATAAAAAAAAAAAATACTGACACCATCCACTGCCCTACTGATATCGTCCACTGCTCTACTGACACCATCAGTTTATATGCATATATAGACACACGCATGTGTGTTTGAGCTTTGGGGTGCACACCCTAATGCAGTAGGCTGCGCACACCTATGTTGGAGAACATTATATATTTATGGTTACTATGTGTGAAGTGCTGTGGGACAAGGAGAGTAACTGGGTGTCTGCAAACCTCAAAATGTATTAAAAAAAAAAAAAAAAAAGGGGATAACAGCATTATCTCCTGAATGGGGAGCCATAAGTCTCCACTTCTAGGCTTCATTTTTCGGGTACTCTCCTGCATCTGCAATGGGACATAATCATCATTGTGTGCCTAAATCCAGAATCCTGCACTGTCGTTTTCAAATGGTGCAATGCAGACCTGTGCACCTTGGTACAGCATGTGTTTAACAAATGAAAGACACTGTGGCTTCAGTATTTATCATAACTCTAAAAGTACTCCATTTTAATAGAACATTTTTCGTTTACGCGTGTTTCTAAAATTGGCATTGGACACGCTTTTTCAAAGCACTCTGAATGCCAATCAAAGCCCCTGTCTCTAAATAAAAGGGTTACCTGACAGTCCTTGTTCACAAGTGGTGTTTGCTTTGCTTAAAAAAAAAAAAAAAAAAGGATACCCCATGTTGCTTTCTTGGTGCTTCAAAGTGTCTCCAAAGCCTCCATAGAAAGCTATGGCAAAGCTCACTTCGAGTGGTATTGGAGGTATGGGATATTCCAGAATGTACTGGGAAAACAGCAAGCGAACCAGAAAGATGTCAGCAGCAGTGTATATTCTGGAAGTGTCCGGTGCAGACGTCACATCTGGTGTGTAGTGTCCGGCGATCACCGCCGGGCTCCCACAATCACCGCCGGGCTCCCACGATTGCTGGTTACACACCAAGAACCGGGATCTGTGTGTGTAAACACACAGTTTCCGGTTCTCGGAGGGGAGAAGAGACAGATCGTCTCATACAGAGTATGAACAGCGATCTGTCATCTCCCCTACACAGTCCCCTCCCCCCTTCAGTTAGAACACAGAGAGGGAACACAGTTAACCCCTTGATCGCCCCTTAGTGTTAACCCCTTCCCTGCCAGTGACATTTTTACAGTAATCAGTGCATTTTTATAGCACTGATCGCTGTATAAATGCCAATGGTCCCAAAAACGTGTCAAAAGTGTCCGATGTGTCCGCCATAATGTCGCAGTCCCGATAAAAATCGCAGATCGCTGCCATTACTAGTAAAAATAAAATAATTAATAAAAATGCCATAAATCTATCACCTATTTTGTAGACACTATAACTTTTGCGCAAACCAATCTATATACGCTTATTGCGATTTTTTTTTTACCAAAAATATGTAGAAGAATACATATCAGCCTAAACTGAGGGGAAAAAAAAGGTTTTCTCTATTTTTGGGTAATATTATAGCAAAAAGTAAAAAATATTGTGTTTTTTTCAAAATTGTCATTCTTTTTTTGTTTATAGCGCAAAAAATAAAAAAACGCAGAGGTGATCAAATACCACCAAAAGAAACCTCTATTTGTGGGGAAAAAAAAAAAAGACGTCAATTTTGTTTGGGTGCTATGTCGCACGACCGTGCAATTGTAAGTTAAAGCGTCGCAGTGCCATATCGCAAAAAGTGCTCTGGTCAGGAAGGGGGCAAAATCTTCCGGGGCTGAAGCGGGATGTGAAGGGGTTAATATTGCTCTTGTAATGACAGGTTTGCTTTAAACAATTTAAGTGCAGCTACTTAAAATATGTACAACTCATACGGTTTCCCAGACACTACAATTGCTACTCTACATACTGGAGAGAAAGTTTACTGGTAACCCACCAGCTTGGGAATTATTCATCGCTCCAAAATCTAATTAAATGTGTGACTTGCGTGGAATCCTCCATTTTTACGTGACCACAGATCCCACAACAGTAATTGGAAACATAACTATGGGGGAGAAGAGACCGCAGGAATGGAACCTGTGAGAAGGACACTAACCTCACCGAGATGAGTTACTGGAATTATGCAGAACATATGGGGGAGGGTAGACTGGTGTAATCAGCTTAGATATTAAATGTGAAAAAACAAGGCCACACACACACACCACTGTAATTTACAAAGAGAACCTGTCATATTTTGGGGCACCTTTTGATCGCCCCAAGTTCATAAAATGCTCAAAAAAAGAAAAAAAAAAAAAAACACACTATAAAAGACAAAAGTTTGTGGACACTGCTCCACGTATTATGTTCAATGAAGGGTACTGCTAATGCTACATCATTCAAAGACTAGGTTCTAGGGACTAGGTTCACATATATGTGTGAGCATGGCAGCCCATTCATTTCAATAGGTTACTGTGCCTGTGTTTCCTGCACCTCATTAAAAATGCAGCTGCAAACCCATCTCAATATCACAGAAACCAAAAACAGAATTACCAGGGCCAAGATACACGCCAAGGTTATGGCAGTCCTATCGGATAGGGTGAGAAAGTACTAGCAACTGTGGAAACCATCGGTGGACCACTATCCACCAGCTGACTTTACGTTGCAGTCCCCTTGACTTACACCTGGCCTGGCGCATGTCTTATAAGCTTGTACATTGAAATCATATCCCCTCTCAAGCGTCTCTTCTCCAGAGAGAATAAGTTCAGTACTCGCAACCTTTCCTGTTAACCAATGTCCTCCAGACCCTTTATTAGCTTTGTTGCCCTTCTTTGTACTCGGTCCATTTCCAGTACATCCTTCCTGAGGACTGGAGCCCAGAACTGGACAGTATACTCCAGGTGCGGCCGGACCAGAGTCTTGTAGAGCGGGAGAATAAAGATTTTATCTCTGGAGTTTATCCCCTTTTTAATGCATGCCAATATTCTGTTTGCTTTGTTAGCAGCAGCTTGGCATTGCTTGGTGCTGCGTCCTTATGGCTTGTAACCATATGACTCTGTTGGGCATCAGTAATTGTCCTTGCTAATTCAAGAAATGTTGTGTTTATATTGTATACTGACTGGCGTTCACTACCTACTTTCACCTCTGGGACTGCGCCCCTGTTGCTTCGATGTGACATTGTGCATTCTCCTTTCTTTTTGAAAAACTTAACCTGTGACTGTAATCTTTGTACCTGTTTTTTGCACCCTACGATTTCCATGTGACCAAAACCGCAATGCATTTTTAGGTGCCATTAAAAAGTTAATGGCCCCCTCCATGTTTTCTTTACAGCTCCGTGTTTTGTGCGCGCGACTGTAGGAATGAGTGCGATTTGCACTCACTCCTGCATCTCCATATATGTGAACCTAGCCTTGGACAATTGTAGCTTCCCCAACCTTGTGGCAACAGTTCGGGGGAAGGTCCTTTTCTTTTACAGTATGACTGTGCCCCAGCTCCACACCGCCAATGTCTATTACCTGGTTTGTTTGCTGTAAAAGAATGCGAGTCCTGACCTCAACCCTACTGAACACCTTTGGGGTGAGCTGGAGCCAGGTCTTCTCAAACATCAGTACCTGACCTCAATAATTCCCAGTCACACTCCAAAATCTTGTGGAAAGTCTTCCCAGAAGAAAGGAGACTTAAGGGTCCGTTCACTTTTTCAGAAAAAAAAAAGCGAACACGCTATATCCTCCCCACCCCCCTCCCTGTATATAGCCCTGTCAGTGATGAGCTGTGGCACATAATAATAGTCAAAATACTCTGAAAATCTGGAGAAATCCCCGTGTGCAAGGGACAAGGCTGAAATACAATATTGGATGCTGGTGAATTTTGGGCCCTCAGATGGCGCTGCATTAAAAACGGGCATGATTCTTTGATAGACATCATTGCATGGGCTCAGGAATACTTCCAAAAATCACTGTCTGAACACAGTTCACTGTGCCATCCAAAAATGCAAGGCACATCAAGCTCCATCATGCAAAGAAGCCATATCTGAACAGGATCCAGAAACACTGCCGTCTTCTCTAGGTCAAAGCTCATTTAAAATGGTCTGCTGCAAAGTGGAAAACTGTTCTATGGACAGACGAAACAAAATTTGCCATTCTTTTTGGCAACCATGGGTGTCGACTTCTCCAGACTAAGGAAGGGATGGACCAGCCAACTTATAGACGGCGCTTAGTTCAAAAGCCTGTATTTTTGATGGTATGGGGGGGGGGGGGGGGGGGGTACATTAGTGCATTTGAAATAGGTAGCTTCCACATCTAGAAAGGCTCCATCAGTGTCGAAAGATATATCCAGGTTATAGAGCAGCATATGCTCCCATCCAGATGACTTATTTTTTTCAGGGAAGACCTTGTATATTTCAGCAGGACAATGCTAAACTGCATACATCTATGACAACAGCATGGCTTCCTAGTAGAAGAGTCCAGCCGCTGAACTGGCCTGCACCCTCCCCCCCATCAAAGCTATCAGTGCCCACACAGCTGGTGGAGTGGTCCAGAGATCTGAAATCTCCACTTATCTTCTGTAGGGCTTCCAGGATACATCTGTGCAATTCAGACTGGTCAAAGCAGTCATGTGAAACTCTACCAAAAGAAGGGTGAAGAAGAGCAGGCATTTCCAAACCCTAGAGAGCTCCATCAGCTTTGATGTGGGAAGAGTGTAGGTTCACCTTTTCATTTTTTCTGAGAAGGTGAACTTACACTTTAAGCCCTGATTCACACTGAATGCAGCTTTGAAATCGTGAGACTTCTTTTAAAATTAGGCTGTGACTTGTCATGCGATTTGACCTGTTAAAACGCATTACAAGTTGTACTGGTGTGAACAAGGACTAAAGCCACAAAGAGAGCAACTCCATACTAATGCCTAATACTAATGTCAAACAAGCTCATATATGTTGGATGGTCAGGTGTCCCTTTGGCCATATGTCCTTTATGACCTTTGGCCATAAGGCTCAGTCCACACAGCCGCGACTTGCGATCTGACTTGTGAGTCGTGCGACATTCGAAATCCCATGTTAGTCAATATAAGACCTTAATTAGCACTACTGACGTTGCTCCGACTTTAGAAAAAGGTTTCTGTACTACTTCAAGGTGACTTTTATCCGACTTGTGCCCATAGACTTTAATGGAAGTCGCCTCCAAGGCGGATCCTCATCTTAATTGATGTGATTTGGATCTGACATTACAAGAAGATTACACAGGCATTCCCTGAAGTTTTAGGTTTATTACTAAACCATTATCGCGGTAATAGGGCCTTTTTTGGTCCTACTGCGTTTAACTTGCTAACATTTTAATTAAGTGTGTTGCCTAACGTTTAATGTTTTTTAACTATCCAAATAAAGTGAATTACCCAACCTCCGGCAACTCCGCCAATTAATGATTGACTATTAGATAGCTTTGCTTTAGTAACCCCTTACCCAGACACTAGTACTGGGTGCTCTTTGTTTTTTTCGCATTATTATGGTTACAGCATCAGTTTATTATGAACTTTGTGGTCACCCAAATTTGACCACTCCTTAATGCTCCTTGTTCCTTTTCCCTTTACCCTTCCCCTGGTTTAATTTATTCCCTGAAGTTGCTTCAAAGTCTCGCTGAATTTGCGCCGAAGTCGCCTGGCAAAGTAGCACTGTAAGTCGCGTGACTTTCAGGTTGCAACAGTGTGAACCGAGCCTTAAAGGGGTTTGTGAAGTCAGAAGGTTTTTTTATCTTAATGCGATGTCCATGGGTGCCTTGGCCAATCTGGGACTCTCCCTCCTGATTGGCTAAAACACAGCAGCGGCGCCACTGGCTCCCGCTGCTGTCATTCAAAGTCATTCAGCCAATGGGGAGAGAAAGGGGATGGGGCCGGGTCACAACGCCATGTCTGAATGGGCACAGAGATGTGGCTCAGCTAGGGTGTCCCCATAGCAAGCTGCTTGCTGTGGGGGGGGGCACTGAACAGGAGGGAGGGGCCAGGCCAGGAGGATAGAAGAGGGACCAGAGAAGAGGAGGAGGATCTGGGCTGCTCTGTGCAAATTCACTGCACAGAGCAGGCAAGAATAACATTTTTATTAAAAAAAATAACTTTACAATCACTTATCCTTCTATAGGGAACAGCTGCTCTTGTTCTCCGCAACGAGTCTGGCCTAAAAGGTCAATATCTTGTCATTTTGTTCTATTACGGTCTTGCCTCGTCCTTCCTGATGCAACCTACCGTGTAATACAACTGGTAAGATAATGCGGTGCTCAGTGTTAGACCCTGTTCCTTTCCTGCCTTGGTTTAATACAGGTGCACTTGCTGAAAGAAGTGTCAAGAAAGGGAAAAAGCACCAGTTAAAAGTCTGAAGTTCTAGGATTCTTTTTCTGAAAATGTTTAAAAAACACAAAACAAAAAATTGTACATTTGTTTTTACCAGCTCAAAAGTGCTCAAAGTAAAATAAAAGCAGGTGCCATCACTCTTTACTATATCATATGCAACAACAGGGCCAAAAAAAAAAAAAAAAAAAAAAGTGTAGAAAAAAGGGATTTCTGAGTGGGGATCTTTATAGCACCCGGTGGATGACCGTTCCCTTTTAAAAGAAAAGTATTCTTTCACCAACTGTGTGCCACGTCTCTATCGGCTGGAAGATTGTGGTAGGGCATGGAGGCACATGACACGCTAAGACAGATGTATCACTACACGTCATTCCTCGTAGGACATCTGCTAGCGTATATAGTCACTCTTAGCCCAACGCCAGGCAAAAAAAATAACCCTTACAATGGGGCTGTGCCCATATTGCAAGGGTTAATGAATCATTTATGGCCAAGGGGAAAAATGAAAAGATTTACTTACCTGATCCTCCACTCCTCCCTGCAATGTCTGCATCCCTACATGCCAGCGGTAAAGGGTCCTGACATCATCAAGACCAGAGCACGGTCTATTGCACTGCACGTGAAGATGTCGAGGGACAGTCCACCTCTGGATCTGGGGGAGAGGGGGCCGGGGGGAGGGGGGGTATGGTGGCGCCCCTTTCCCGGGGGAGCGGAATATCTGGTAAATAAAACGGTTTCTCCTCTCCCCTAGACACAAAACAAGCCATTAACCCTTGTAGTGCTTGCACAGCCCCACTGCAGGGGAGAAGATCTTATTTGCTCGGAGTTGGAACTTAAAATTAAACAAAAAAGTTACAAGCAACGACCCATGGCACAGGAAATGAACGAAAAAAAGAATGAACGAACAAACAGGTGGAGTAGTGAGATGAATAAAATGAGAACATGAAATGAGTCTTTGACTTCTTTCCCCCCATAGCCAAGTCCTATTCTCTCGGACTCTGAGCTGCAACAAGCTGGCTCATGTTTCTAAAGGCAACTTCTATGGTTCTGTTTTACATTTTTAATAGGCCAATTACAAAATTAAGGCTTTCCTTTTTTACATTTCCTTTCTTTTTTTTTTTTTTTATAGACATACTTTACACTTTACATTTGCAGCCAGCAATAGCTTTCTGGAGCTGTCCATTTAAAGCAGAACTCCAGGAAAAATGTATTTTAGGAACAGCACAAGTCATTTACCTTACCTCTAGCAATTATCCTTTACTTGGATGGCTGCTGTTTGCTGAACCAATCCGATATTCATTTATGCCAGGTACTGCTCTTCTTGTGGCACTGTGACTGAGCGTTCTATCTCCCATACACTTAGGCCTCATGTACGCTGCTGCTGGTAAACGGACGTTTAGGAGCAGTCGGGCGTTTGTTTTTTTTTTCAGCTGCCACTGAACTCTTCCCCAATGTACACAGGGTTGTTTAGAGCCCTTTCACACTGGGGCGTTGGCTAAAACAGTCGTTTTAGCTGTGCTTTTTACCCCCGCTAGCGGCCAAAAAAGGGTTCAAATCGCTGCTTTGCCGGTGCTGCCCGTTGATTTCATTGGGCAGGGACGCTTTAGGAGCGGTGTATACACCGCTCCTACAGCACCTCAAAGATGCTGCTTGCAGGACTTTTTTTAGCGCCCTGCCAGCGCACCGCTCCAGTGTGAAAGCACTCGGGCTTTCACACTGGAGTGACAGGCGCTATTTTTAGCGCTATATCGCCCGTAAAGCACCTCAGTGTAAAAGTAGACTACTAGTCCTTTCTAGGCAGTTGCGTTTAGAAGCAAAAAAAAATAAATAAATAAATAAAAGTGTTCAGGACGGATGTTCAGAGGCACTTTGAAACGGCAAATGCTGTAACAGCTTGTAAACGTGTTTAAACGCGGTAACTCGCGTTAAGCCGCGCTTCATTTACAGGCGTTTTTAATAGAGATACTTTTTTTTACATTTTTTTCAAATAGTCCAAAATGTTTTAAAAACGCTCCTAAAAGCAAAACGCGGCTAAACTCGGCATGTAATCGCGGCAAAACAGACGTTTTTAAACGTCGTTTACCAACTGTCAATATAAATTCAGAGGAGGTTTTAAAACTTCCCGTGTACATTAAGCCTAAGGGCTAGTTTACACCTGCTTCAAAACAAGGCTTCGGACAGGCTTTATTAAAGCTCTCTGAACACCAGTCAAAGCCCCTGTCACTAATTAAAATGGTTAGCTTACAGTCCTGTTTACACCTTGCTTTTGCTTGGTGCTTCTGTGGGGCTTCGATGAGGCTTCCATTGAGGCGTTGGTGGGGCTTCAAGCGAGCTTTGCCATAGACTTCTATGGAGGCTTTGAAGACGCTTTAAAGCGCAACTAAAGCCACATGGGGTATAGTCCTATTTGCTCCTCCTGCGGCTAATTAAAACAGCAGCTCCCTTCTTTGTGGACATTATGGATGGATAATCCATTTCGCCTCCTTATGCTTAGTTTGGACTTCTGTTCCTCTATTTGAGGAATAATCTTTTTTGGATCAGTGTCTGCATAACTAAATTTGGAAATTGGTGTGGCAGCATACATCTCCTGAGGAAGCCGTTTAAATGGCGAAACATGTTGGGATTGCTGCAACATGACGAGTAATTGTAACCTAAATTTTTTTTTATGTAGATACTAAATATGAAATGATCCAATCTGTTTTGACATGTATCAATAAATTGCTGCTGACAGCATTTTTACTGTATCCACAGATGTACCAAACGGATGTACCAAAAGGATGTACCAAAATTCATCCATTATTTTATCCTTTGAAAAAAGTGACTGAACAGCTGAAACGAATAATCCGCATGTATAAGGCTGTGGCCACGTTAGGGCTAAAGCTGCGCCCGTTTTAGCGGCGCTTTTTGGCCACTAGCGGGGCACTTTTAACACCATAGAAGGGGTTAAAAGCGCCCGTGTTGCAGCGCTTCCGAAGCACTGGCCATTCATTACAATGGGCAGGGCGTTTTGGGAGCACTAAATACAGGAATCCCAAACCACCCCAAAGATGCTGCTCGCAGGACTTTTCGGAACGTCCCGCAAGCGCACCGCCGCACTGTGAAAAGTCACACTGGTATGAATGGGAGGTGCTTTTCAGGAGCTTAGCAAAGGCTATTTCCAGCGCTAAAGTGCTTGAAAAACGTCCCAATGTGAAAGGGGTCTAAAAGATAAATGTTTTCTCCCCATTTCCATCATTCACAAAAAGTTCTGTATTCTTTTCACTGAATGTTAGGTGTTCTATGAATGGATAAGGGGAGATCCTGTTTACCCGCCTCTCTTCTGCACTCGCTCATTCACAGAATGCCTTGCACTCAGTGTAAAACAATACTGTACAAGGCTTCTTGTAAATGGACAAGGGAAAGCGAATGTAAACAAGAGCTTTCATTGTATGAGAGGCGTAACTCTCAGTTGAAGTAACATCCAGCATGAATGAATATAGGATTTGTACAGTAAACAGAAGCCATCCAAGCATTGGATAATCATTAGAGACAACTTAAATGACTTGTGCCGTTTCCGAAAAATCTTTAATACAGTCTTGCGTGGTATTAGTAACACAGTAAATACACACACACCCATTACAAGAATGATTACTAACATTTATGCACGGCCAAAACTTTTAAGTTTTAAATAGAGAAGGGAATGGTGGTTATAACCCCCATCAGGTTTTAGTGATCAGACCTGCTGAAGAAATTTCCATTCAGTTCCTGTCCTGGAGAAGCAACAAGGAATGAGAGAACATCGCTAACAGTGAGGGGAATTACCATCTTAGGCCCCTTTCACATGGAATGGATGCAATCGGATCGCCTGCTTAGTGGAGGAACTCTCCGCTGATCCCTGCTGAGCAAGCAGACGACGGGTCCATGTCCAATCTGTTATGCAGAGCAGACACAGATACAGCCCGCTCTCCTTTATGGGGCATTTGGATGGAAACGGATTGTATGTCCGTTTCCATCTGATGGTCAGCTGATCCGCTGGACGGTTGGTGAACGTATCCCCATCTGTCTGTTTTTAGCAAATTTTATCAGATCTGATGCCAGTGGACACGAGTCCATTAACGTCTGCCACCCCATCGAGAACAATGGGTGGTCTGAAAGAAGGACAGGCGGACCCCATCGGTCTGCTGGTGTGAAAGGGGCCTTAGACAACTGTCCTGGTGACAATTCTAAAATGTAGAATCTCCTTTCTCAGTGACAAAGGTCCCCAGCAAAAGTACAAAGGAACAACTGTCCCTTTGGGAATGCAGACAACAATAAAGACCTGGCAGAGGGTCTAACCCTTCCCTACTCTATCCAAACTAAGCTTTAAAGAAAAGTCCCCCTTTGTGAACATGTTACATGTTCCACCCATTTTACATGTAGTTGCTTACCTAATCCCCCCCCCCCCCCGTGACAGCAGGCCAGGGATCGTCTCCATACATCCGCTGCCAGCATTTAAAAAAAACAAAAACAAGCGTGGCTTCATTCATTCTCAGAGTTCTGTGAATGAACTACAAATACCGACTGCCTTTGCGGCTGATGGCTTGTAGTTCCCAATGAACTACCAGGAGGCTGTTGAGCTCTCTAATTAGCTCATTGAGTCTTCCTGTCATTGTGTAACTGCCTGCATGAGGTACAAGCCCACAGCTTACACTGGCAGTCTGCAGGAGCCCTGCACTGCTAAAGGAGAAAAGGGGAAAGAAGAAAAAGAAAAAAAAAAGAAGGAAACGGTGGAAAAGAATAAAAAGGTGGAAAAAAAAAAATGTAAAAAGGAGGAAACGGTGGAAAAAAAGAAAAAGGAGGAAACGGTGGAAAAGGAGGAAACAGTGGAAAAAAAGAAAAAAGGAGGAAATGGTGGAAAAAAGGAAAAACGAAGAAAAGGACGATGAAGATGACGAAGAAGGCGAAGAAGACAAAGAAGACAAAGAAGACAAAGAAGACAAAGAAGGCGAAGAAGGCGAAGAAGGCGAAGAAGGCGAAGAAGACGAAGAAGACGAAGAAGACGAAGAAGACGAAGAAGACGAAGAAGACGAAGAAGACGAAGAAGCACATGGAGGCTACCATTGCCAAACTCTTTTCATAAAATTTAGGCTGTCAAGCCCAACCTCTGCCTTCAATACTTTGAGTCGGTGACCTGGAACAAGTATAAAGATACCGATAAGGACTTTTGTCTTTTTCCCTGACATTCATAGTGGTAAGCGACTCAAAATATTGATTTAAGAGGGTCAGGAAAACAGCAATGCAATTTTTATTTTTAGAAGTAACGGCAACCCCCACCTCTCTTTCAGGACAGGGATACCTTTAGGCTAAGTTTATACAAAGCCCGTTAAAGGCTATGTTCATCTTTTGAATAAAAAATATTCAATACACATTTTTTTGCAGGTAAAAAAAAAAAAGTGCATTTACCTTTTTTTTTTTCCTAAGGAGCCTGCAGAGCATTGCACCCTCGATCAGCAGATCGCAAGTGCAATGTCAAGCTCCTGCAGACTCCCAGGGTAGTGGTCAGCCGTATTTCCTGTACGGGCAGGCAGTTACTTGAGACCTGGAAGATCAATGAACTATGGGGATGCTCACTAGCACTCATTAAGTTCATTAAGAAATACAAGCCATCAGCTGCAATGGTTGTACCTGTACTTGTAGTCTATTAATTTACAGGAAACTGTGAATGAACGATGCGCCTGTGTGGGCGGAGCCCCGCGCGGTAGCACGGTTTTCAAATTGTGACAGCAGGAGAAAGATTGCTGTCACAGGGAGGAGGGGTGAGGCAGGAGACGCTGCAGATACTGAAACAGGTTACATGTGCCAACCTAAAGACAGGTGGGAACATGTAACCTGTTCCAAAGGTGAACTTTGCCTTTAAACGCACATTACTTTGCACGTTAATGTGTTCTGCGTTAGGGGAGCCCATTCATTCACTCTCACACAATGCACAAACATGAACCATCTGGCAGCGCATGAATGGAGCCTAAATCTAAAATTCCAAGCAGAAAAAAATTAAAGAAGAGCTCTTGCCCCCCCCCCCCAAAAAAAAACGAAGTCAGAAGCTACAAATACTGGATAATGAAAGGACACTGGGAACCAGTGCTGTCCTCACCCAAGCCGATTCTTCAATCGGCTTTGGGTCACGGCACACACATCTTAACGGGGATCTCCAGGCGACCCCAAAAAAAAAATTAAAAGTCAGCAGTTACAAATACTGCAGCTGTTGACTTTTAAATGTAAGGACACTGTCCAGGGATCCAGCAATGTCCTCACCCAAGCCGATTTTTTTAATTGGCTTCGGATGCATGCACTGGCATCTCTAGTAAGGGAAACAGTAAATGAACATGAGTGAGCTGCACTGCGCTTTGTGAATGGTCCTGTATTCTTCTGGGACATGTGCTGGGTCCCAGAAGACTGCAGGGGAAGGAGGGGGGGGGGGGGGGGGGCCGAACTTTCAGTTTAGATCACCAAAGTGGGAATCTGTCAAGACCAGGTAACCGGTCAATCCCCTCCCCACAAAAAAAAGTGCCAAATGTGGTGGGGGATTCAACCAAGTGGAACTTCCCTTTTGGTTGCTTTGTGAATGGTCCCGCAGTCTTCTGGGACCTCTGATGTGTCCCAGAAAGCTGCAGGGCAAGGAGGTCATCTGAACTTCCATTCAGATGGCTGCAACAAATCAAGAGGGAGGTCTAACTCTAGTAGCCAATTAGGCTCAGTTCTCATTCGCAGTGCAAAAAGTGACCATGTAGAACGGGGGAGAAGGAGTAGAGGGATGACCCTACGCTGTTACGCTGCTGTTGCAGTGGAGGCCAAGATCTGGTTATACGGTCTGCAACCATGCCTAGATCACAAAACTAACCAAACGGAATTAGATATTCCATGGCATTTAATGCAGCTGCTTGCTTAGTGTTAAGCATTAAACCACTTTTTTTTTCTTACACAATTTTATCGTCACAGTAATGGCCGACTAACTCCCATCCCTTCCACTCTTGTACAGCTTACTCATTTATATTGCCCCTACCTGTAGATAAGTATTCTGCAACCAACTCTGACTCCACCACGGAAAAGGAAGGACTTTCAGTCTGACGTTTATCAGGGGCCATCTGGAAAGGAACAGCCATCTGACTGAGGTCAATGGTCAGCTGCCGGGGCTTAGTGTCCACTTTCTCTTTCACTGGAGAACAAAAGGGCAATTATAAAACAGATGCCATTGGCTGACCGGGGATACTAAATGTGACCACAGACTTATCAGCCGATCTGGTCAATTAAGGTCGTAACTGGGAAACAATCGTGTGTTTAAGGGCAGTATGTGGTCTATGTAGACACCCCCTGGCTGATCAATCACAAAGAAGAAATTTAAAAAGGGAAGTATAGCCTTAGTTTTTTTGGCCATAATGTCTCTTCTACAAGGCTGACTGTTGCAGGAAGTTTAACATTTGGAATATCTGAATTATGATCTCCACTTTGCGCACCTATAATGGATAACCTTGACTTCGGTTCTGAATTGGATCAGAGGAGCACAATGACTTTTTGTTCTGTGACCCAGATTTAGCTTCTAGAGGGCAATCAGCTGACGGCACAGCAGCTCCATGCTCAGAAAGCATCCTGACAATATTGTCAGGATCCAACCCTCTGCCTGATTAACAGCAAGCTCCCACCTTTCAGCACGGGGATGAGAGCTGGAGGTAGCCACTCCTGATTTCTGCCAGTGCCACAGTGAGTGCTGGAGGGGCAGAGCAGAGAGCAGTGACTAATGTCACGTACACACGAGCGGACTGGTCCAACGGACCAAGTCCTGCGGACAATTCGACTGTGTGTGGGCTTCATCGGACCTGCAGCTGACTTTTTCAGTCGAAAATCTGATGGACTTTAGATTTGGAACATGTTTCAAATCTTTACGTCGGAACTCTGCCGGACCCAGTTCCTATCGAAAATTCTGCTCGTCTGTATGCTAGTCCGACGGACGAAAACTGACACTAGGGCAGCTATTGGCTACTGGCTATCAACTTCATTTTAGTCCGGTCGTACGTCATCACGTACGAATCCGTCGGACTTTGGTGTGATCGTGTGTAGGCAAGTCTGTTCGTTGGGAAAGTCCGTTGGAAGTCCGCCGAAAGTCCGTTGGATAGTCCGTCGGACCAGCCCGGTCAAAAAATCCGTTCGTGTGTACACGGCATGACAGTCAGTTCTTTCTGCCTGGAGCAGACTGAGAACTGAGTAGTCATGTGATTGCACAGATCTCGGTCTCAGAGCCGATATGGGAAAGATTCTGCAGCCACCCCATACTTCTCCTTTAAAAGTGGTTCAAAAAAGGCAGAAGGGTTTTTTTTTTTTAAATCTTAATGCATTCTATGCATCAAGATAAAAAAAAAAAAAAAAAAACACACACACACACACCTTATGTGTACAGCAAACTCCCTAATACTTATCTGAGCCCGATCTCGATCCATCGATGTTGCGCGAAAGTCTCGGCTGTCCGGGACTCTCCCTCCTCAATGGAAAAAAAGAGAAAAAAACTCACCCAAGCTCAACCGCTATATAGTATAGTTGGTGTGTAGAGTAGAGTGGTTGGTGCTCTGGCTAATTAAGCTCACAAAAGATCCATAGGAAGCACAGGCCAGCAACTAGACAGCTTCTCCATAGAAAATATTTAAGCAATAACATTATCCAAAAATACTGACGCGTTTCAGCCTTAGGACTTCAAATGGCTTTTGATGAAGGCCGAAACGCATCAGAATTTTTGTATGATGTTATTGCTGTAATGCTTAAATAGATATTTTCTATGGAGAAGCTGTCGAGTTGCCGGCCTGTACTTTCTATGGATCTCCCTCCTCAATGGCTGACACAGCAGCGGGGCGCCATTGGCTCCTGCTGCTGTCAAAGTCAGTGAGCCAATGAGGAAAGAGAGGGGGTGGATTAGAGCCATAGCTGTGTCTGAATGCACGCACAGAGCAGCGGCTTGGCTCGGGTGTGCTCATAGCAAGCTGCTTGCTGTGGGGGCACATGACAGGAGGGAGGGGCCAGGAGCACCGGCGATGGACCCGAGAAGAGGAGGATCCAGGCTGCTCTGTGCAAAACCATTACACAGAGCAGGCAAGTATACCAGGTTTGTTATTTTTAAACTAAAACAAAACAAGGACTTTAGTACCACAAAAACGTATTCTCTAGTTGCAAATAGCGCGGTGAAGGGAACCTCTGTCATGTTTTTCCTGCCAGCTGTATCCCCAACGTAGACCTTACCCATCACTTCCAATCCTGGTAACAGCAGGAGAAAGCAATAGAAATGGAAAGAAATGGAAAAATCTAAAAAAAAAAAAACAAATTCTATGGCTGTCACTGGGACAGGACCTGTACAAAGTGGACATCTGAACCCAGTAGGTGTTTTTCCCTCACTTTGCTGAAAATTTCCACTCACTTCCTGTCGTGTTCCCAGGTGAGGAAGTTATTGGAAATCTCCTCAGCAGGGACACACAAAGCAATAAAAAAAACGTCACAAAGGTTCCAACTCTTCCCTACTCTATCCAGCCGATCATGGTTACTACTCTGAGATTATGCTAAATGTTGGGGGGGGGGGGGTCTGAAAGTTATCTGAGTGTTAGAAGGGCCCAGAAGTTATATATGTTGCGTTTTACGCATGCCTGGACATTGCTATGTACTAGATTACATTTTATATGTTTCTAATCTCAGGATAAAGCTGTTCCATTTACTTGTGACGAGTTGGATCTGGGAAACCATTAACACAAATATAAATGGGGGTGACACCAACAACCATGTAATGTGTTCCTATCCCTTACAGGAACAAGGTGGGCTAAGTAATGAGGTGAAATGTGGCTTATAGAAAACAGACACTTACAGGGAGACGATGAATGGGTCTTGGATGTTAGCACTTCATCACATGGATGAAAGAAAGCCCATATATTATTAGACACCTCTTGTGTTTTGGTACTCACTGCTGGTCTGCTGCAGCTCCATCAGAGCCTTGATGGTGGAGGTGGCAGACTGGGACTCTCCTGCGATATCTTGGTAGATTATTGTAGGAGTGGTGTCCATCGCTATTTCATGCTCCGACCACTCCTGACCGCGAGATGCGATGACGTGGACTACAGGCTGGGAATCTTGTGAAACAAAGAATTGTTTTTATTTTTTTACACTGTTAAAAAGGTGTTCGAAATATAAAAGTTCACTTTTCCTGGTAGAAACAGGGAAGCTGCTATAGCCAACTTATTAAGTGGTTGTTAAAGTGGAAGTAAAAGTTGATTGCAAACAAATGGCTGACAGGCGGGGTACCAATGGCAGAAGAGACCCTATTGGTCTCTTTTGCCATAAATGCATTCTTATGCCTGTCAGATGTCATGTTCACTGAGCTGCGCATGCGCAGTTCAGCAAACATTTGCGGCCTCTGATCCGTGGCGATTTGACTCCCGCGTGCCAGCGCAGGAGTGACGTCATCGCAGCCGGGCCTATCAAATGGCTGAAGGTCATTCCTTGGAGGAAGACCGGGTGAAGATGGAAGAGATTGGGGCCTGACGGATCAATCCCACCGCAGCACTGGAGTACACCATATGACAGGTAAGTCTGCCATACTAGCATATTATTGCATAACCCACCTGGGGGGCTCTAAAACAAATGTTATAGCGAACTTAACTTCCGCTTAAAAGAGAAGTATGAGTTTGGGGCTTTTTCCTCCATCGTACTTACCTAGGTGGATGCAGCATCGGATCGATGCTGCAACTGTCCCCTGGTGCCTCTGAAATGAGAACCAAGCGATCAAACATCACCGATCGCTCGGTTCTCACAGCTCCATGAGTAGAGAGCTGCTGACTGTAAATCAGCATCTTTACGCTCTGCTCGTCCTCACTCACTGGAGTGCTGAGCTGTGGAGGAGGCGGAGCAGCTGTCTTGGGCACTCAGCGGCTCGCTGAGAGGCTGAGATGGGTGTCGGTCCAGGTACCTGGCGGATCCCGACTTCCATTGTCGGGATGACGCGGTGCCTGGACTGATTTCTGTGACGTCAGCACAGAGCAGACTTCAGCCCGCTCTCTGTTGAAAGCGGGTCACAGGAGTGCAAAATGGATTGCACTCCTGTGACACATAGGAGAAGTCCAACCAAACAACCCTTCCATATACCCAGTGAAGTGACTGGTCTCAGGTCATACACAGAGATTAAACAAATCCTCCTACATAAGTTGTACCTGTTTATCTGCCATATTCTCTACATCCAAAGTGCTGAATTTATAAACCTTGTCTGCAGTTCAGAAAAAAAGGGGGCAGAGAGCTGAAGTTACACTCTGCAGATCTCAGTGAGGAGAGCTCTGAGGGCCAATTGGAGGGAAGGGACACACCCCCTTTACACAGTACACAGAAACAGAACCAAGGCTATTAGCTGGAGGTTCCTCCCATGTCACCATTTTTCTCTTGGTGTCAGGGAAACTTGTCAGAAGTGACTCAAGCTGATAGCAAAAGAAGGAGGTAGCTAAATGACATTTAGTGCTCTGGATAGAGACAATTTCACACTATAGAGGGATATGCTTTGTACAGATTTCATGTCTGAGGTTTACAACCACTTTAAATAGCAAATTTCAGGAATCTCATCCTTCTCCTTCATTTACTACTTCGCTAGTCACTGACCTGGAACAAGCATATGCATATCAGGCAGAGTGGATGAGAAGCATGAAGAATGCACTGCCAATCAATTCTGCAGTGGCTGCCCCTAGATTTCAATCCTGACAGGTAGTCTGTAAATTAATCTAACAGTATGACTCAATAGGGTCCAACATGCCCCCTTGAGGCAGACCTATAGCTCTGCAGTTAGCAAAGCTCATGCTCTCTACTGATTGGAAAGCTGTGGCTGCAACTCAGTAAGGGGCATATTGGACCTGGGTAGAGAGACCACTGCTTCCTGACAGATAGCAGGGGGACTTCTCTGTACCCCCCCAGCAGGGGACAGACAAACTCAAGATGTGGATGATTTTTACAGGAAAAGCTAACTTTTTTAATGCATCTGAAATAAATTTTTCCTTTAACCAGAAAGTTCATTTGGGCTTTAAGATATAGTAGTTCAATTTTTGTGTAAGCCTAAGACTCCTTTCACACTGGGGCGGGTTTCAGGCGTTTTAGCGCTGGAAATAGCCCTGCTAAGCTCCTAAAAACCACCTCCCATTCATTCGTGTGACTTTTCACACTTGGGTGGTGTGCTAGCGGGACGTTCCGAAAAGTCCTACAAGCAGCATCTTTGGGGCGGGTTAGGATCGCTGTATTTAAAGCTCCCAAAACGCCCGTGCCCATTGAAATGAATGGGCAGCAACGCAACACGGGAGATTTAATCCCCTCTTTGGTGTTAAAAGCGCCCGCTAAGGGCAGAAAAGCGCCGCTTAACCACTTGTCGACCAGCCACTGCAGTTTTAATGCACTGGGCGAAACGACATTATGTTACGTAGCTTCGACCTGTGGCCACTAGGGGCGCACCCCCGCTGCTCGCCCCCAGAGCCGATGCCAGTGCCTGGCGGGCGCGATGACTGAGCCGATGACTGACCGAGATCGCTCTTGACACACCGAGAACCAGGATCTGTGTGTGTAAACACACAGATCCCGGTTCTCCGAGGGGAGAAGAGACTGATCGTGTGTTCATACAAAGTATGAACAGCGATCTGTCATCTCCCCTAGACCAGTGATGGTGAACCTTGGCACTCCAGATGTTTTGGAACTACATTTCCCATGATGCTCATGCACTCTGCAATGTAGCTGAGCATCATGGGAAATGTAGTTCCAAAAGATCTGGGGTGCCAAGGTTCACCATCACTGCCCTAGACAGTCCCACCCCCCCCTTCAGTTAGGACACAGAGAGGGAACACAGTAAACCCCTTGATCGCCCCCTAGTGTTAACCCCTTCCCTGCCAGTGACATTTTTACAGTAATCAGTGTATTTTTATAGCACTGATCTCTGTATTAATGCCAGTGGTCCAAAAAATGTGTCAAAAGTGTCCAATGTGTCCGCCATAATGTCGCAGTCCTGATAAAAATTGCAGATCACCGATATTACTAGTAAAAATAAAATAATAAAAATGCTATAAATCTATCCCCTATTTTGTAGACGCTATAACTTTTGCGCAAACCAATCAATATACGCTTATTGTGATTTTTATTACCAAAAATATGTAGACGAATAGATATCAGCCTAAACTGAGAAAAAAATTGCTTTTATTAATTAAAAAAAAAAAAAATGGGGATATTTATTATACCAAAAAGTACAAAATATTGTGTTTTTTTCAAAATTGTCGCTCTTTTTTTGTTTATAGCGCAAAAAATAAAAACCGCAGAGATGATCAAATACCACCAAAAGAAAGCTCCATTTGTAGGAAAAAAAAAGGATGTCAATTTTGTTTGGGTGCAGTGTCGCACGACCGCATACTTGTCAGTTAAATCAACGCAGTGGCGAACAGCAAAAAATGGCCTGGTCACTCAGCAGTCAAATCTTCCGAGGCTGAAGCAGTTAAACAGCGCTAAAGCACTGCTAAAACAAGCGGCGCTTAAGCGCTAACACGGCCACTGCCCCAGTGTGAAAGGGGTCTTATCATAACCAGTTCTCTTTATGTATACATGTAGATGTGTGCTTATGTACACTATATACACCAATCAGCCATAACATTATGACCACTGACAGGTAAAGTGAATAACACTGGTTATATCGTTCTAATGGCATGTGAATGTGGGTGGGATAAATTAGGCAGCAAGTGAACATGTGGTCTCTGAAGTTGTGTTCAAAGCAAAAACAAAAAAAAACGGTGTACTAGTATACGGTGTAATGGTATACGCTATATATTTGTTTTTTATTATTTGCGATTTTTTTCCCATGAAAGTGGAGTTACCCTTTAAAGGATCTGCTACTAACAGCTTGATACCAGATAACACAGCGTACCTTCAGAGGTCTAGTGGATTCCATGCCTCAACGGGTCAGGGCTGCTTTAGTGACAAAAGGGGGACCTACTCAATATTAGGTAGGTGGTCATGTTATGGCTGATCTGTATAGGTTTATACATATTCAGCAGCTCTTGGAACACCAGAAACACACATGAATAGCACTTCCTATACTGTATGATATATACTACTTCTAAATAAAAGACCTAGGCCTAAATGCAATGTGTATTCTGGGTCACCTTGGGAGCTCTGGGAGGACTCCGTAGAGGAGGAGCTGCTCTCCGTGTCTTCTTTCACCTCCTGGATGGTGGCACTTGTAGTCTCCACCACCCGCGAAGCCTGCTGAAGTGTTTCTGTCACCAGCTGTCTGGTTTGTTCGCTCATGACTGTGGCCTGAAACGTCACCGGCTTTGGCTTTATAAGGACCTGAAACAAGAAAAACACTAGTAGCATAGGATTCATTTCTAACAGTACTACCCAAATGTCACAATCCTCATGGAGGGGTCTACGGTAGATAGATATTGTGCTTAATTGTCAGATTAACCACCCCATAACCAGAGGACATTGATTCCCAGGCAGAATTTTGCAGTAGCATTTTGTTATCTCACCAACTTGCACACTGAAATAAGTTTTTATTTTGGAGGATAATGTATAAAAAGGCCAGTCATCACAGCACATGCAGTCCAGTGTGTTTTTTTTTTTCCCCGCATCAAAATTGCATGGAAAGTAGGTTATGTGGTTTCCACTGGCATAGTTCACAGCAGTGCGGTCAGTTCCAGAAAAAAAAAAAAGTAGAACGTGCTGCATTTTTCCTGCACTGGAACGCAGTAAAATGCATCGGAATGCATCAAAAACGCACCGGATCCATGTACAGTCTGAAAAAACAAAACAAAAAAAACCCCACAAGACAGGAAAAAAAGCATCCGGAAACATATTAAAATGTTCATGCTAGAACGAATCTGGAATGAGTTTTTGTGGTGTGAACCAGCCCTAGGAATATATAATTGGTATACCGTATTGCATGTATGGGTTGGTTCACATCACAAAAAACGCACTCCAGATCCATTCAGGATACGTTTCTGCATGCGCATTTTTGACATGCTCCAGTGCATTTATCGATGCGTTCCAGATGCTTTTTTCTTCTTTTTTTTTTTTTCACTGTACTGGGCTCTGGTGCATTTTGATGCGTTCCAGTACAGACCAGTGCAGGAAAAATGCAGTACGTTCTACTTCTGGAACTGACCATGCTGGTGTGAACTATGCCACTGGAAACCATAGAACCTACTTACCATGCGTTGCTGATGCAGAAAAGAGAAAAAAAAAAAAAAAGAAGAGAGCAATGAATTGCATGTGGGGTGAACTGTATAATATATATATTATATATATATATATATATATATATATATATATATATATATATATATATATATATATATATATATATATATATATATATATAGATAGATAGATAGATAGATAGATAGATAGATCTATCTATCTATCTAAATATATCTATCTATCTATCTATCTATCTATCTATCTATCTATCTATCTATATATATCTAAATATATCTATATAAATAAAAGAATCTCTATCTCTCTATATAAATACATTAAAAAAATATATATAAATAAAATATATATATTCTATTTTACACATACATATATATTTTTTCTCTTCTATTTAATGAAATGTATTTTTTTTTTTCTTTTTACAGTTGTATAGTAATAAACACACGGACACAAAATGCATCGGTCCAGGTCTCCCGTGGCCCGACACACCCCATCAACAACGCTCATGTTCCTTAAGCAACATTCATATGGAGTGCTGTTCACGGGGCATGCAAGACCGCTGGATATCCAGAACAGCTTACTGCAGTTAAACACCAATGCATAGTATAAAAAAAAAAAAAAAAAAAAAAAAAAAAAAAAAAGCAAATACTTTGCTTTTATGCAAGTAAAACAGGAGGCTTCAAACTATGTTTTAAAGGCAGATCACTTATTATGATAGATCTGCCAAACCAACCGACGAAAAAGGCAATTTTTTCTTTTAAATGCAGTGCATCACAACACACATAGCATGTAGTTGGTGGTGCGCTTCAGAGCTGGTATGTTGCTTGCTTGCTCTTATTCTAAATGGAGTGTCACTCTAAACAAGTGTGCAAGACACCTGAAAGGGTCCATAGGAAACAAATAACACGTGTGATGCGGTAACAAGTGATGATGCCATTTATCCTGAATGGCACCCGACACACTAGGGGCGCCGCACAATGTGCGCCGACGCACTCATATGCTTCAGTGCTACATGCACCTTTTTTTGGTGTATTTTTATGCGTTAGGCAATCCAGTCAAATGAATGGGCTGCTATGCCACAACACAGAGCACTAGTGTGAACAGGCCCTAATACTTACCTTCTACTTTGCTCCCCCACCCCTCCTTTTGACTGCTGGAAATGAAGAGGGTTAGGCTTGGCGTAAGCGCCAGTTCCCAAGCAATATTCCATGAAGCTGAAGTAAGGTGGATATCCCCAAGGTGAGAAAAAAAGCAATATCTACGTACCTGGGTCTTCCCCTGCTGGCCATACACTATCTTGGTGGGAATAATCTTGGTAGCCGGTTGGACAGTTGAACCGATACCCTTAGGTTGTGTGACAATCATCTTGGTGATTGGGCGGGTGGCTGTAATGATAGCTGGCTTTGCTCCCGCAGGTACGGTTTGCAGAGCTTTATCACCCTAAGAAAAAGAAAAATATAAAAATTTAGCAGAAACATTTTACTTATGTAAGCTGAATTCTCACATCCACAAAAGGAAGCTTTGCTGGTCCCTACTTTCAGACCATCTATAAAAAGCAAAATATTCCAAGTATGCAGATCATTTGTATATATGCCCAACAAATACAGTTTCCTGGGAGATATGACAAAGTGGATGGATGCATCAAAGTTCAAGGAGGAAAACTGACTTTAAAAGCACAAAAGGGAGATACACATATATGCGGCCGGACAGAAAAAAGACCACGTCCTTGAAATATGTGTGCTGTCGGCGGGAAGGGGTTAAGAAAGATTTAAGAGGAAAAAGGTATAAGTTTGTTACAATGGACAAAAATATTTGGATAAGTGAAAAAAAATGTATATGCACAAATACAAATGGTTAAAAAAAAAAAAAATAATAAAATAAAAATTAAAAAAAAAAAAGTAAAGTTGTCAGGGCTGTCAACAGGACAGAAATAAAAAAGGGAAAACTTTGATTACAATGATTTCCTTCACTTCCTTGTGTGTCTACAGGACAAGTAGTGAAGGGAAGAAGGTTTAGGGGAACTATGCTTTCCCCATTAACTGCTTCTGGACTGCCCCATGTAAATAACTGCGACAGGGCAGCCCTCAAGCAGGAAATCACGTACCTGTACGCAATTTCGTGCACGGGGTCTGGGGGGGGCACGCACCCATGCCACCGGTGACCCGCTCCAGCTGTGATTGGACACAGCAGGAGCCAATCAGCGGGTCCGGCAGAGGCAATGCCCCCCACCAGGACCCGCCGATAGTTCTCAGGAGAGGCAGAATGGCAGTCTAAACAAGACAGAAGGGAAGATGGAGACCTTGTGTGCTAAGCAGAAACACAGATCAAAGTAAAAGCACATCCCCCACAGTTATAAGACACCCCCTAGGGACACATTTAACACTTTGATCACCCCTGATGTTAACCCGCCGATCGTTCTCAGGAGAGGCAGAAAGGCAGTCTGCCTATCTAAACAAGACAGACCGCTGTTCTGCCAGAGGGGAAGATGGGGATCTTGTGTTTCTGCTAAGCAGAAACAGAGATCAAAGTCAAAGCACATCCCCCACAGTTAGAGGACACCCCCTAGGGACACATTTAACCCTTTGATCGCCCCTGATGTTATCCCCTTCCTTGCCAGTGTCATTTGTACAGTAACAGTGCTTTTTTTTTTTTTAGCACTGATCAGTGTATTTGCGTCACTGGTCCCCAGAAAGTGTCAAAACTGTCAGTTAAGTTTCCGATTTTTCCGCCACAATGTCGTAGTCCCACTAAAAAAATATCGCTGATCGCCGCCATTACTAGTAAAAAATAAACAAATAGAAATTCCATAAAAGTATGCCATTCGTTTGTAGACGCTGTGACTTTTGCACAAACCAATATACACTTATTGGGATTTTTTTTTTACCAAAAATATGTAGCAGAATACATATCGGCCTAATTTGATGAAGAAATTTGTTTTTTTACTTGGGCACGTTTTATAGCATAAAGTAAAAAATATTGTTTGTTTTTTTTCAAAATTGTCTGTCTTTTTCTGTTTATGGCACAAAAAATAAAAAATGCAGAGGTGATCAAATACCACCAAAAGAAAGCTCTATTTGTGGAAAAAAAAGACATCAATTTTATTTGGGTACAACGTTGCGCGACTGCGCAATTGTCCGTTAAAGTAACAGTGCCGTATCGCAAAAAAGGGCCTGGTCATGAAGGGGGGAGGGGGCAAACCTTCCAGGGCTGAAGTGGTTAAAACTAGGTCCTTTTTCTACCTGCAAAGTTCCATAAATAGCTGTTGACGCTGCCAGTGAAGCCCACCTAATATAGCTTCCTGTGATGGGGTGGCAATGGTGCTGCACTGCTCCAGAATCCAGAGCAGAGTTTCCCCTCTCATGAAGGCTGGGCCTGCTTACACTACAGCAGGATGAGAAGATATTGCAGGGGGCTGTCAGCATTTTTACTGCCGATTCACAGACCTGTAGCTTGTCAATCAGCACCTGGCCACACCTACTTCTCCCCACTGCTCTCTGGATTACAGAACTGCCTCTGTTACTGAAACCCTCCCACTGTGAGCTGCTGTGTCTGGGAGGGGGAGCGTGCGAGACACAAAAGAAAAAAAGATTTGGCTCAATCAGGGGAAGTAAACAAGTTTTTTTGTTTACTTTATGTGTGCACATCCCATAGTAACTAGATTTGGTACTTGGAGAGCATTATGACCTCCACTGTGCCAAATCCATAGTGACAAGAACAAAAGGTGTATAGGAAAAAAACCTACTACTATTTGGTACTTTAATGGCACTGGCATGAGACAAAACACTTGTATATAAATGACAAAATCTTTATTTTCAATTCATAAAAACCATTTGTGCATATACACATATTTAAAACGGTCACCAGTGCGCCAACTATGGGCCTGGTACAGAATATACCCTGGACAGACCAAAGCAGAATCACATACACAATGACCTATACAGAATAGGTAATGGTGTGGAGGTCCAAATCCACAGGTCGGTCAACCAGTTTCGCCTGTGTAGCTTCCTCAGGACCGTAATGTGCGAGTTATCAAACTATAGAAAATAAATAGAAAAACATTGCTACAAGCCACCTAAAGATACAAACATATCCTAAAAGTACAGGGTAAATAGATAATGTGCTTACATCCAAAATGGCAGGATATCAACATGCACAACCAGTCTTTTGGGCTAACATAGGGGTCTAGGACCTCCACTAAATCCCACAATTATGCATGTTGACATGCTTTGGTCCATCTGGGGTATATTCTGTACCAGGCCCATAGTTAGAGCACTGGTGACCATTTTAAATAATGTGTAAATGCACAAATGTTTTTATGAATTGTAAATAAAGATTTTGTCTTTTATATACACAAGTGTTTTGTCTCATGCCAGTGCCATTAACCACCTCAGCCCCGGAAGGATTTTCCCCCTTTATGACAAGGAAATTTTTTGCAATACGGCACTGTGTCGCTTTAACTGACAATTACGCAGTCATACGACGCTGTACCGAAACAAAATTGACGTCCTTTTTCACCCACAAATGAAGCTTTCTTTTGGTGGCATTTGCTCATCTCTGCAGTTTTTAATTTTTGCACTATAAACAAAAAAAAACAAAAAAGCAACAATTTTGAAAAAATAAAAATAAACTACCGTATATACTCGAGTATAAGCTGACCCGAATACAAGCTGAGGCACCTAATCTTACCACAAAAAACTGGGAAAACTTATTGACTCGAGTATAAGCCTAGGGTGAGAAATGCGCAGCTACTGTAAGTGGAACAGAGGGTCAACAATGCCCATTTGCAGCCATAGGCCCCCCGAACTTCAAACTCGGTAGTTAAGGGTTCCTAGATGCCCCCTATCTGCAGCCAAAATTTGAGGTCTCTGGACCCAAAGGGTCCCGAAATGACATTGCTGCAGATGGACACAGTTGACCAAATTTGGGGCCCCGTATCTCGGGTCCACTTAGTGCTAGGAACCCCAAATTTGGTGTGCAAACCCAGTGGAACTAGCACTACAACATATCTGGGGTTCCTAGCACCAAGTGGCCCCTAGATACAGGGCCTCAAAGTCAGTTCAGAAAATGTCAAGCACTTTTCTGCAGCAGAGAATGAACCCCAGCTTTGGATATGTTGTAGTGCTAGTACAACTGGGTTTGCACACCAAATTTGGGGTTCCTAGTCCTAAGTGGCCACGAGATACGGGGCCCCAAATTCAGTTCAGAAAATGTCATTCTCTGCTGCAGAAAAGTGCTTGACTCGAGTATAAGCCGAGGGGGGCATTTTCAGCATAAAAAAGAATGTGCTGAAAAACTCGGCTAATGCTCGAGTATATACAGTATATTTTTTACTTTTTGCTATAATAAATATCCCCCAAAAATGTTTTTTTTTCAATTTCTTCATGAGTTTAGGCCAATATGTATTCTACATATTTTTGGTAAAAAAAAAAAAAAAAAATCCCAATAAGCGTATATTGATTGGTTTGCGCAAAAGTTATAGCGTCTACAAAAATAGGATTTTTTAAAACAGCTTACCTGTAAAATCCTTTTCTTTCGAAGGACATCACGGGACACAGAGCCACAGTAATTACTGATGGGTTATATAGGTATCACTGGTGATTGGACACTGGCACACCCTATCAGGAAGTTCAACCCCCTATATAATCCCTCCCCCTTGCAGGGATACCTCAGTTTTGTAGCCAAGCAATATAGTGTATTAGAAGAGGGGCGGGACCTCTGTGTCCCGTGATGTCCTTCGAAAGAAAAGGATTTTACAGGTAAGCTGTTTTAAAAAATCCTATTTTCTTTCTCGAACATCACGGGACACAGAGCCACAGTAATTACTGATGGGATGTCCCAGAGCAATGCTACCTGAGGGGGGGGAACCACGACCAAGTAGGGTGCAATCAGACCTGAGGACCCTGTACCGCTGCCTGCAGCACACTACGCCCAAAGGCGATATCCTCATGCCTTCTCACATCCACCTGATAGAATCTGGTGAATGTATGGACTGAAGACCAGGTTGCGGCCTTGCAGATTTGAGCCATAGAGGCCCGGTGATGCACTGCCCAAGAAGCACCAATAGCCCTTGTGGAATGTGCCCTGATCTGAAACGGAGGAATCTTCTGTTTCAGACCGTAAGCTTGAATGATCAATTGTCGAATCCATTTAGAAATGGTAGCTTTTGACGCTGCCTGTCCTCTATTGGGACCCTCTGGCAGCACAAACAAAACATCCGTCTTGCGGATCTGAGTAGTTGCCCCTAGATAGGCCTTAACTGCTCTTACTACATCCAACGAATGTAGAGATCTCTCTTCCGGAGAACAGGGATCTGGAAAAAAGGAAGGTAGAACAATGTCTTGGTTTAAATGAAAATCAGAAACCACCTTCGGTAAAAAACTAGGATGAGGGCATAGTACCACTCTATCCTTGTGTATAATCAAATAAGGCTCCTTACAGGAAAGAGCTGCTAATTCTGATACTCTTCTAGCAGAAGAGATGGCCACCAGAAAAATTAATTTCCTTGTCAACAAGACCAAAGGAATCTGACATATTGGTTCAAAAGGCTGTTTCTGTAACACAGCCAGGACCAAATTCAAGTCCCAGGGGTTTAGGGGCGCTTTAACCGGAGGATTAAGACGCATCACCCCCTGCATAAAGTTTCGGACCAAAGAATGCGAAGCAAGTGGCCGCTGAAATAATACTGATAAAGCAGAGACCTGGCCCTTGATGGTACTCAAGGCCAGCTTCATCTCTAATCCCATCTGTAGAAAATCAAGGATTCTACCTATGACATATTTCCTGGGATGCCAACCTCTGGATTCACACCAGGTTATATAAGCCTTCCAGACTCTATGATAAATCATCCTGGAAGCTGGCTTCCTTGCATTAATCAAGGTAGATATGACAGGACCTGAGAACCCACGACTCTTCAGAACGTGGGTCTCAATAGCCAAACCGTCAAATTTAGCGTTTGTAAGGCAGGATGGAACACTGGACCTTGAGATAACAGGTCTGGGCGTACCGGTAGGGTCCACGGGGAACCCACCGTCATCCTTACTATTTCTGCATACCAAGTCCTTCTGGGCCAAGCGGGGGCCACCAGAAGTACCGACTTCCTTTCCTGCCTGATCCTGCGAAGGAGTCGTGGTAGTAGCAGAATAGGCGGGAATGCGTAAATCAGTGAGAACCGATGCCACGGAATCACCAACGCATCCGTCCCGCATGCAAGAGGATCTTTTGTCCTTGCCACAAATCTGTCTATCTTTTTGTTGAATCGGGATGCAAAGAGATCTACATCTGGAACCCCCCATCTTTGGCATATGGCCCAAAAGACGTCAGGATGCAGAGACCATTCCTCTGGAAGTAACTGCTGGCGACTTAGATAGTCCGCCTGCCAATTCTCTATTCCCGGGATGAAAACTGCCGATATGCATGGCACATGCTTCTCTGCCCAGACTAAGATCTGGTTCACCTCTTTTTGAGTAACTCGGCTCCGGGTGCCTCCCTGATGATTGACATAAGCCACTGCTGTGGCATTGTCGGACTGGATCCTGACCGGACAACCCTGTAGCCTGATAGTCCAGGCCTTTAGAGCTAGATGTATCGCCCGGATCTCCAGAATGTTGATGGGTAAGGTCCTCTCTGTCTTGGACCATACCCCTTGGACCGCAGCCTGTTCCAGAACTGCTCCCCAACCTGACAGACTGGCATCTGTTGTTACCACCGTCCAGGTAACCGGTAGAAAGGATTTCCCCTTCTGCAGGTTTTCGGGTATGAGCCACCAATTAAGGCTCTGACGCACCGCATGCGACAGGTGCATCGGAAAGTCTAATGCCTGAACCTTCTTGTTCCAGGTCGACAGAATACTGTGTTGCAGCATTCTTGAGTGAAACTGAGCATAGGGAACTGCTTCGAATGAAGACACCATCTTCCCTATTAGCCTCATACAAAGGCGGACTGAGGGACCCTTCTTGGTCCTTACTGTCAGAATCAGCTCTCTCAAAGCAGTGATCTTTGCCTGAGGTAGAAATATTTTCTCCTGGCTTGTATCTATAATCAGACCTAAATACTCCAGTCTTCTTACTGGTTTTAGGAAAGACTTTTCTAAGTTGAGGATCCAACCTAGGTGTTCTAGATACCTGACCGTGGTCCTCAAGTTTCCATTCAAAGAGGCTACCGACCGGTCTATCAAGAGCAGGTCGTCTAGGTATGCTATGACAGCTATACCCTGAGCCCTTAATCTGGCCAAGATCTTTGTGAACACTCGAGGTGCAGTGGCTATCCCGAAAGACAGAGCCACAACCTGGAAATAGCGCCCTCCTACCTCGAAGCGCAGAAACTTCTGATGAGCAGGAAAAATGGGCACATGCAGATATGCATCTCTGATGTCTATTGATACCAGAAATTCTCCTCCCTGCAGGGTGGGAACTACTGTTCGAATTGATTCCATGCGGAAGGATTGAATCCTTAGGAATCGGTTCAGATCCCTTAAGTCCAAAATGGGCCTGACATCCCCATTTGGCTTTTGGACCGTAAAAAGGTTGGAATAGAAGCCCAATCCCTGGTCCTTTGCGGGAACTATCATAATGACCTCCTGCGACAAAAGTCGCTCTAACGCTAGAAGGAGCGACTGCTTCTTCTCTGGGTCTCTGGGAACATTTGATCTGAGGAACCGAGGAGAAGGGAATTCCTGAAACTCCAGCTTGTACCCTAAGGTTACCGTGGAGATTACCCATCTGTCCTGGAAGTCCTCGTGCCAGAGCTCTGAGAACTGTCGCAGTCTTCCCCCCACTCGAGTGAGCAGGGGCGCCCCCTCATGCAGAGGTTTTAGTGTTGCCTAGTAGGCTTCTTTCCCCAGGACTTCTTTTGTCCCTGGGGTTGACTCTTGTCTCTGGACCCCAATGGAGGCGGCCGTCGAGACTGCCTGGAGGCTGAAGCCCCCGGCGCTGGGGAAAGAGTCCGTTTGAAAGAGGGACGCTTACTCTTCTTCTTGACAGGTAAGAGAGTGCTTTTCCCACAAGAGATTCTCTTGATATAGTTATCCAAGTCCTCTCCAAACAACCTTGCACCATGAAATGGAAACCCAGCCAGTAGCTTCTTACATGGTGCTTCGGCTGACCAATTTTTCAACCATAGGATTCTACGTATATGCACCAACCCCAGTGAAAGACGGGAGGTTTGCACGATAGAATCTCTAATGGCGTCAACCACAAAGCATAAGGCCGCTGGAAGGTTAGCAAACCCCTGGGCCTGCTGTTCAGGTAATACTTTGATGACCTGCTTAACATGGTCTCTTAAGTATTGACAGACTCCAATCGCTGCTACTGCAGGTTGGGCCACTGATCCTGCTAAGGAGAAAACATCCAATAGGGATTCCATCCTTTTATCTACAGGATCCCTGAGCATCTGAGCATTGTCTACAGGACAAGTCAGGCTATTATTTACGGAGGAAATGGCGGCATCAATAGCCGGTATTCCCCACATTTTAATAAACTTTTCTTCCATCAGATAAAGTGTTGAAAACTTTCTCGGCGGAAAAAAACGTTTGTCTGGGTGATCCCACTCAGAATAAATAAGCTTTTCAAGTAAAGTATGAACAGGAAAAGCATGTGCTGCTTGGAAAGGTTTCAGTGACCCCAAAGCAGAAGAGGATTCTTTAGCAGTTTCAGGTATGGGCAACTTAAATGTGGATCGGACCAATCCAGTGAGGATCTGCACTAAGACTTTCTCCTCTTGGGAAGTCGCAGAGGGTCCCTCTCCACCTGATTCCCCCGAAGAGGAATCATCCATCCCATCCCGATCCTCTGAAAGGGATTCATCTCCTTTATCCCAGAGCTCCTCTGTCTGAGGGTCTTGGGGAACAGAGGAAGGCCTAGTGCGTTTTCTTCCACTGAGTGAAGACGTAATCACGGCCATTAATCTTTCCTTTACACCATTAATGGTTGAGGAAAAAACCTCTTGTGTAATATATACAGGGGCTGAAGTGCCAGAAGCAGGTGTAGCCCCTGACCCCGATGGCTCTCCCTGGCTAGCCGTCCCTGGCCCATCTTTAGGGGGGGAGGATGCTGCCGACAGGGGGCCCTCAGAACCTGAACGAGATCCCCTAGTGTCTCTGGTTCCTGGGGTGCTTGAACCTCTTCTACCCATAGTGCAAAGCAACAAGGTGTGAGGTATACAAATGAACACTGCCCGCTGAGCGATGTAGTCTGGCTAAAAGCCTTGCTACCCAATGCTCAGTCTGGTGTTACTTCAGTAAATGCTGCCTAGGAGAATGCCTGTGTCCCACCTTACATGCGACCGTCAGCTCTGTGTCTCTCAGAAGGCTGAGTGCACCTGTACAGAGTGCCTCTAATAGCCTGCAGCTGGCCTGAGTGGGAGTCTAAACACTCTGTGCTGACATCCCGCCCCCTCCTCTACCGCCCCCCCCCCCCCCTCGAGTTTTGAAAAAAAACGAGCGCTTCCCGCACTGCCGACTCTCCTGTCTTGCTTCTGGAGAAAAGGCTGGGGATGGGGGGGGAGAAGGAGGGAGACTGGTAACAAGATTTGCCTGAACGGCTATCTTCAGAGATGGTGGCCATTAGGCCACAGAGCCCGGGTGGTATAACCACTTTCTAGACCCCTGTGGCCCCTCTCTAGCCTGGGGGGAACATTCAAACATGAGAAATCCCCCCTTTCCACCTTACCTGCTTGCAGCCTGCTTTGAGATGCTGGGAATAATCAGCACTTAACACCTGAGACAGTCAGTCAGCATGTGTAGGTTTGTGCTCTTGGCAGCCCCCGGTGGTCACAATAGGCATAGCATGCATTTACCTTAAAGGAGAAAAGCCACTAGAACTCAAAAATTCTGTGGAATCTCCTCTTACCTTATCCAGCCGCAGGGTGCTGTTTACACAGACCCAATCTTCACCTCTCACGGTGGGCTCCGTTTGAAAAAACCGTCAGAGACTGGGGCCCCCATCAGTAGGGGGATCCAACAGTTCTGGGACCGTAAAGCACCTCGCCAGAAATTAGGAAGTTTAAAGCCATTTTCTGATCTGCGGGGTCCAGCTCTCTAAAAAGAGAAGCATTACGGGTAAAACCTCGTTTCTTCGGACACGAGGCCCGGGTACCATTCAATTCGGCCATGAAAAGACACTTTGAATGGATCCGGTTCGCCTGGCTTGCCCCACTATAGGATCTTAGGATATTCCCTTTGGAGCGCAGCACAGGACATCTTTACACGTCCATCACCTAAGACACTGGCGTAAAAACTGAGGTATCCCTGCAAGGGGGAGGGATTATATAGGGGGTTGAACTTCCTGATAGGGTGTGCCAGTGTCCAATCACCAGTGATACCTATATAACCCATCAGTATTTACTGTGGCTCTGTGTCCCGTGATGTTCGAGAAAGAAATAGAGGATAGATTTATGGCTTTTTATTTTACTAGTAATGGCAGTGATCTTTTATCGGGACAGCGACATTGCGGCGGACAGATCGGACACGTTTTTGGGACCATTGACATTTATACAGCGATCAGTGCTATAAAAATGCACTGGTTATTGTATAAATGTCACTGGCGGGGAAGGGGTTAACACTAGGGGGCGATCAAGGGGTTTAATGTGTTCCCTAGTTAGTGTTTCTTCCTGTGGGGGGGGATGGGACTGACTGGGGGAGGAGACATATCTCTGTTCGCAATTACTGCAAACAGCAGATCTGTCTCTACTCCCCTGTCAGAACAAGGATTTGTGTGTTTACACACACACACACACACACAAATCCCCGTTCTGGCTCTCGTGCCCACGATTGCAGGTGGCCGGTGCCGATCGCGCCCGCCGGCCACGCACATCAGGTCCCCCGGCGGCACACGCCTGCTATGGCTTTTAAAGGAGCTGCTGTACATATACGGCGATTTGTGCAGGAGAGCCATCCTGCCGTCGTATATGTACAGGAGCTGGTTGGCAAGTGGTTAAAGCCCAGCCTTGTAATAGGATTTTCCTAGGATGTACCTTTTGGATTTGATACTGGTGTACGTTTTCATACAGGACATTTTAATCGCACTTCAATTACACTTGGGGTGGAGGGGGGGGGGGTTTGAAGTGTGAAATAGGGATATCAGGTAGTACAAATGTGGTGTACTTACACTGGCGTTTAGCAAAGTTGTCACAACATTCTTCCCAGGAATACCCTGTATGGTCGTCCCTTTCCCAGTGGTTTTCTGCACCACAATGACATTTGGTTTAGAAGTCATGGGGATGGTGGTTATTTTTGTCGTCGTACCTTGACCAGAAAAGAAAGAATTAATTAAAATAAAAAAAAATCTGTCCAAGAAACGTGCCTGGCCATACATGGATATATATTTTTGATATTTTTACATCAGGTACATCATTCCAACAGTAACAGTATTTTTTGAAAAAGTTAAAGGGGTTTGTAAAGTCAGAAGGTTTATTATCTTAATGCATTCTATACATTAAGATAAAAAGCCTGTGTGTAGCAGCCCCCCTAATACTTACCCGAGCCCCATCTCTGTCCAGCGATGTCCACGAATGCCTCGGCCCTTCCGAGACTCTCTTTCCTGATCGGCTGAGACACAGCAGCAGTGCCATTGGTTCTCGCTGCTGTCAAAGGCAGTCAGCCAGCCAATCAGGAGAGAGAGGGGGCGGGGCCTGAATGGACACAGGGAGCTATTACTCAGCTCGGGTGCCCCATAGCAAGCTGCTTGCTGTGGAGGCACTAAATAGAAGGGAGGGGACAGGAGCACAGAAGAGGAGGATCGGGGCTGCTCTGTGCAAAATCCACTGCAACAGAGGAGGTAAGTATGACATTTTTTTTTTTTCTATAAAAATAACAAACAAGAGACTTTACAATCACTTTAAGTGATATTAAAGGCTCCTGTTTTTTTTTTTTCTTTGAAATAACAAACATGTCATACTCACCTGCTCTGTGCACAGAGCAGCCCTGAACCTAATCTTCTCTGGTCCCCCATCGGCGCTCCTGGCCCCTCCCTCCTGCCCCCAGAGCAAGCAGCTGACTATGAGGGCTCCAAAGCAGACTCTCTCCCGACCCGCTGATCTACGTGTGTCCATTCACGTACAGAGCCACTGCTCAGCCCTCCCCCCTCTCTCTCTCCTCATTGGCTTACTGGCTCGTTGACCTCATTGGCTTGACAGCAGTGGGAGCCAATGACTCCAGCTGCTGCCTCAGCCAAAGAGGAGTGAGAGTCCCCAAAAAGCTGAGGCCTTCGTTCACACTGCTGGATTAAGATGGGCATCAAGTAAGTATTTGGGGGGGGGGGGGGGCACAGTGAAGGTTTTTTACATTCATGTATAGAATGAGCCTTTAGAACCACTTAAGGTCAAATTTATGTATTGAATTACCAAGGAAGTAAAGCAAACCAAACAATTCTAATGATCTAATTTTCTTTTATTTCTGTTACTTATTTTAATGCAATTTTAAAGTGTATTTAAACTCAAAAACAGAAATGTATTGCATTTTTTTAAATTATACCATGGAAAGCATTTTTTGCTTGTTTGTTTAATAAGTTCCAAAAAGACCTGTTGATCTTGCCAAAAATCATGTGAGTTGATAACTCCCTGTGCTCCGTGTGTTCTGCAAGCTTAACAATGACACTGTTTTCAGATATAGCTGGGGACTACACAACCACATTCCTCTATATTATGCAGAAAAGGGGGGGGGGGGGGTTATGCTGACCTTCATACAATATGGGCAAATGAGTTTTGTCAGGCTTGGGCAAGAAGTGTGCTACTGCCAGAATCATCAAATAAAAAAAAAAAAAAACTTGGAAAAATGCAGTCACATCTAAAGGCAAGCATAATCCATTTTTGTGTTTATACACTCTTTAAGACGCACAGCAACAAAAAACAAAAAAGAAAGAAAAAAATGAAAAAAAAAATTGTTTATATATTATTTATATAAATATATCTCTATCTACACACACATATACAAATAATATCTCTACTATCTATATAGCTCTAGCGAGAGATATTACATTTATATATATACACACACACAAAATATATATATATATATATATATATATATATATATATATATATATATATATATATATATATATATATATATACACACACACACATACATATACACACACATATACATACATACATATATATATTAGAGGTCGACCGATATGGGTTTTTCTCTGGCCGATGCCGATATTTAGAAATCGCGGTGGCCGATATATGATGCCGATTTTTTTGGGCCGATATATTAGGCCGATTTTTTTTCTTTTTTTTTTTTTTTTTTTTTTCCCTTTCATCTCATAAAATCTAACAGTTAGACCCCTTTCACACTGGGGTGTTTTTCAGGCGCTTTTGGGCTAAAAAGAGCGCATGTAAAGTGCCTGTAAAACGGCTCCCCTGCAGTCTCAGTGTGATATCCCGAGTGCTTTCACACTGAGGCAATGCGCTGGCAGGATGTTAAAAAAAAGTCCTGCAAGCAGCATCTTTGGAGCGGTGTATACCGCTCCTCCACCACTCCTGCCCATTGAAATGAATGTGCACCGCTGCCGAATCGCCTGCAAAGCGTTTCGGCAGCAGCGATTCATGGGCGCATTTAACCCCTTCCTCGGCCGCTAGTTGGGTTATAAGCGCCCCGCTAGCAGCCGAATAGCGCCGCTAAAATGACGGTAAAGCGCCGCTAAAACTAACAGCATTTTACCGTCAACGCATGCCCGCTCCAGTGTGAAAGCAACCTTAAGTAATACAGAAATTTTTTTACATTTAAACATTAAACAAAACAAACCTCCAATCAGTTCACTTGTATGTATAATTTAGATTATAAAAAAAAAAATAAACTATATCTTAAATATTAAATACACAAAAACAGGTAATCAAAACTTTTGGACGAAAAAAAATGGGCTTACTTTACGGCTTTTTTTTTTTTTTTTTTTTATTTCATTAATTTTTTTTTTTTAAATTGCGATTGAAAGACCGCTGCGCAAATACCGTGTGACATAAAATATTGCAACAACCGCTATTTTATTCCCTAGGGTCTCTGCTAAAAAAAATATATATATAATGTTTGGGGGTTCTAAGTGATTTTCTAGCAGAAAATACAGGATTTTTACTTGTAAGCAACAAGTATCAGAAAAGATTTAGTCTTTAAATGGTTAAACTGAGAACTTCTACACACAGAGTTCAGTCTATTGATAAAAGAACTTGAAAAGATACAATGTATCTTCTTATCAGACTTGGCAGGCTGCCCAGGGAAGAGAGAATCCTCTCCACAGATAACTCCAGAAAACTTGCATTGACTTCTATTACAGAAGTCATTTAACCACTTCAGCCCCGGAAGGATTTATCCCCTTCCTGACCAGAGCGTTTTTTGCGATTCGGCACTGCGTCGCTTTAACTGACAATTGCGCGGTCGTGCGACGTGGCTCCCAAACAAAATTGACATCCTTTTTTTCCCACAAATAGAGCTTTCTTTTGGTGGTATTTGACCGCCTCTGCGATTTTTATTTTTTGCGCTATAAACAAAATAAGAGCGACAATTTTGAAAAAAACGCATTATTTTTTACATTTTGCTATAATAAATATCCCCCAAAAATATATAAAAAAAAATTTTTCTCTTCAGTTTAGGCCGATCGTATTCTTCTACATATTTTTGGTAAAAAAAAAAAAAAAAAAAAAAAAAAAAAAAAATCGCAATAAGCGTTTATTAATTGGTTTGCGCAAACGTTATAGTGTTTACTATATAGGGGATAGTTTTATGGCATTTTTATTAATAATTTTTTTTTTTTACTAGTAATGGCGGCGATCAGCGATTTTTATTGTGACTGCGACGTTATGGCGGACATGTCGGACATTTTTGACACATTTTTTGGGACCATTGTCATTTATACAGCGATCAGTGCGATTAAAAATGCACTGATTACTGTGTAAATGACACTGGCAGTGAAGGGGTTAACCACTAGGGGGCGGGGAGGGGTTAAGTGTGTGCTAGGGAGTGATTCTAACTGTAGGGGGATGGGCTGTGTGGGTGACGTCACTGATCTCTGCTCCGATGACAGGGAGCAGAGATCGAGTGACACTTGTCACTAGGCAGAACGGGGAGATGCTGTTTACAACGGCATCTCCCCGTTCATCCGCTCCGTGAGGCGATTGCGGGTATCCCCGCGGCGATCGAGCCCGCGGGACCCGACTCACGGAGCTCCCGGCCGGCGGCGCGCACGCACGGCGGGAAATTCAAATGGACGTACAGGTACGCCCATTTGCCCAGCCATGCCGCTCTGCCGACGTACATCGGCGTGCGCCGGTCGGCAAGCGGTTAATCGGCTTTTTTTTATCAGCACAATCGGCCGATGCCGATTAAGTAAAAAAAGCCAAATATCGGCCGATATATCGGTCGACCTCTAATATATATTATATATATATATATATATATATATATATATATATATATATATATATATATATATATATATATATACATATACACACATACATACATACACACATACACACACACACACACACACACACACACACACACACACATACATATATATATATACATATATATATATATATATATATATATACACACACACATATATATACATATATATATATATATATATATATATATATATATATATATATATATATATACATATACATACATACACACACACATACATACATATTACACACATTTTTTTTTTTCAATATTATATGCATATAATTTACAATCCAATATCTGCCTTAGTGAACTTGCCCAGACATATCCCTGAAAATACATCACATGGGGTGATTTTTTTTTTTTCTTTACCTGCTGTCCGTGGCAGACGTGCTGCTAGCACTATATAAAGGGTACTGAATAAACAGTGAGGAGTTTAATGGGCCAGCGGAGCAAAGTTACAAGGTGTCACATGAATGTAGCACCGTCTGGAGACACCAGCCCATCATAACACCTTGTAAGACAGACACAGGGCAGCTGTAACCAGAACTCTCACACTATAAAATAGCTGAAATAAAATAAATAGAAGAAAACGCCCTCTGCCCTACAGAGGGAAAAAAAAAAAAAAAAAAACACCATTACATTCTAGAAGGTGGGATAAACAAAATGTATTTGGTAAAATGCAATCCAAGCCATAGCACTCAGTATGAACAGATCATTGAAAGAGAACATCTAAAAAGGGGTGTTCCAGCCGTAACACTGTAGCTGCTGACTTATTAATATATGGACACTTACCTGTCCAGGGAGTCCACAATGTCGCCCCCCCCCCCCCCCCAGGCCGATCCGTCCCTCATATCGTGTGCCGGCGCCGCCATCCTCACTAAGGCCCCTTTCACACGGGGGCGGCGTCAAAGCACCGCTATTGTTAGCGGCGCTTTACCGTCGGTATTCGCCCACTAGCGGGGCGGTTTTACCCCCCGCTAGCGATCAAGAAAGGGTTAAAAACCACCGCAAAGCAGGTGTATACATCGCTCCGAAGATGCTGCTAGCAGGACTTTTTTTCCCATCCTGCTAGTGCACCGCTCCAGTGTGAAAGCGAGACAGCAGCGGCTGTTTCGGGTCAGTTTGCAGGCGCTATTTTTAGCACAATATCGTCTGCAAACCGCCCCAGTGTGAAAGGGGCCTAAGGGAAACACGCAGTGGAGCCTTGCGGCTTCACTGCCAGTTTCCTACTGCGCATGTGCGAGTCCCCCGGCGATTTCTGAACGGGCGGCTGTCTTCTGTGACACACACAGGTCCCAGAACACACTGCGCCCAAATTTCCCAGAAATCAACGCGAGGAGGAGAAAACTGAAGATCACTGCGGAATAGGAAGTGGCAGATTAGGATGCTCTGCCTAGCAACAGGCATTTCTGGTAAGTTTTTTTTTTTTTTTTTTTTTTCAAATGTTTTTTTAATGTATTTAAAAGGAGCGTTTTTATGTATTTTTTTTTTTTTTTTTTTTTTTTTTTTTTTTTTTAGGTTGGACCTCTACTTTAATTGCTTGCGATTACTTTTTGGCTTTTCTTTTGTTAGGTTTTAGAAAATCAGGATTTTTTTTTTCTAAAATCTTTCCTTAAAAACAGTACAAGGTCTTAAGTCCGTGGGCTTTTGTTCCCCTTCCATAGACATGTCTAAGCAGCTAGATCTTGTCATCTGCAATGGTCTCTGAAGAGTCCAAAACTGAAGGCAAAAACAGGCTGCATTTGTCCACTAAAGAGTAACTTTTTTTTTTTTCTCAAAAACATTCCCCTCTGGGTGATTAAGGCCCCTTTCACACGATCGGACCGTTCAGGTCCGTTTGTCAGTTTTGATGGCGGACCTGAACGGGCGATCCATGTTAGCCTATGGAGCGTCGGATGTCAGCGGAGACATGTCCGCTGACATCCGACCCCGTCCGATCCGCTAAAAGCAGACGGATGGCTCTACGTCCAGATCCGTCGCTGGCGGATCGGATCGGGTGAGATCTGACGAAAACGGACACACTGTCCGTTTTCGTCCGATCCCTCCATAGGCGGCAGCGGCGCCTGACAAGCCCCTCCCCGCTCAGTGAGCAGAGAGGGACCTGTCATCCGCCGGCTCAGCGGAGATCAACGGACTGATCTCCCGCTGAGCCGGCGGACCGAGGCGGGCTCCGTAGAAACAGAGTCCGCCTCATGTGAAAGGGGCCGTACACTGCAAGGATTTTAACAAACTTTGTTGCAGATTCCTACGTTGTTATTCTGAAGATCCGACTGAAGAACTGAAGAAATGACACTTTGCTACAATGTAATGTAGTGAGTGTACAGCTTGTATAACAGTGTAAATTTGCTGTCCCCTCAAAATAACTCAACACACAGCCATTAATGTCTAAACCGCTGGTAACAAAAGTGAGTACACCCCTAAGTGAAAATGTTCAAATTGGGCCCAATTAGCCATTTTCCCTCCCCGATGTCATGTGACTCGTTAGTGTTACAAGGTCTCAGGTGTGAATGGGGAGCAGGTGTGTTAAATTTGGTGTTATCGCTCTCTCATACTGGTCACTGGAGGTTCAACATGGACATCATGGCAAAGAACTCTCTGAGGATCTTAAAAAAAAAAAAAAAAAAAAAAAGAATTGTTGCTCTACATAAAGATGGCCTAGGCCAGGGATATGCAATTAGCGGACCTCCAGCTGTTGCAAAACTACAAGTCCCATCATGCCTCTGCCTCTAGGTGTCATACTTGTGGCTGTCAGAGTCTTGCTATGCTTCATGGGAGTTGTAGTTCTGCAACAGCTGGAGGTCCGCTAATTGCATATCCTAGGCCTAGGCTATAATAAGATTGCCAAAACCCTGAAACTGAGCTGCAGCACGGTGGTCAAGACCATACAGCGCAAACAGTTTGCTGAAGACAAGCAGACTAAGGACATGGATTACTGAAACCATGAAATAGGGGTGTACTCACTTTTGGTTTAGCCATTAACGGCTGTGAGTTGAGTTATTTTGAGAGGGAGAGCAAATTTACACTGTTATACAAGCTGTACACTCACTACTTTACATTGTAGGAAAGTGTCATTTCTTCAGTGTTGTCACATGAAAAGATAGAATAAAATATTTACAAAAATGTGAGGGGTGTACTCACTTTTGTGAGATACTGTATGTTCAGGAAACAGATCCACATGAAAAAGACAGCTTGGATTACCAAGCATCAGGAGACATAAGTTTGAGAAAGTAGTTCAAATTTCAATGCCCCCCAAATACAGATAACTGTAAAAAATGTTAGATTACAAAATATTTTTTGAAAAAGAAAAATAACAAACATGTTATAACGTAAAATGTTAAGGAAATGACCTTAAACAACCCTTAACCATCAACACGTGCGATAAATTACCGCATGAGAAAATGCGGTAGTTACCGAACAATCTGATTTACCGCATGCGTTATTTTAACGAAATTTTATTTGCCGTTATTTAACGCTTAGTGAATTAACCAATGAGCGGACAGTTTCTTCTCCCCATCACTGCCAAGTTTGCTTCCCTATGTGACACTCACCAGACACAATGTTGCTGCTGATGATCTTCCCTCCCAGCGTCGCCAGAGATTTTGGCACAACAGTGATGATGCTTCCGCTGGTTGTCTTTACGTAGGTAGCACCGGGGGTAGCTGCCATACGAGCACTGAGTGCCGAGCTGACAGCCGGTCGTGTGTATGTGGCTTGTGTGCCTAAGGAACAAGAAAGCATATTTTTTTATTTTTTTTGCTAATTAAAACATAAAAAGTTAAATGGATGCAATAATTCAACTTTCAAGGCCTCATGCCCACAGACGTTTTTACAGCTGCTTTTATGAGCGTTTTTTTGCAGCTTAAAAACGCCTCTCCATGTTAGCCTATGGCCTCATGCCCACCATAGCGTTTTTGATCTGTAAATGGCATAGCCGTTTTTAAGCTGCAAAAAAAAAAAAAAAAAAAAACAGGACCAGTGCGTTCTGAGGCTCCAGTGCTAGAGCTGTAAAAACCGTCAGACACCAACAAAAGGTGTTAAACACGATTTAACGAGGCTTAACGCGGTGTTAAGCCTCGTCTGGCGTTTCTGTCTCTATTCAAAATCAATGGTTCCCTATGGGAGCCCATTGATTTGAATAGAAGTCGCACCAGAAGTCGGATCAAGATGATGCGACTTGTGTGCTGAGAATCTTGAAGGAGAAACCCCGCGAAAATTTAAGAAAAAAAAAAAAAAAAATTGCGTGAGGTCCCCCCCCACCCCAAAAAAAAATTATACCAGACCCTTCAGTCTGGTATGGGTCTTAAGGGGAAGCCCCACGCCAAAAAAAATGGCATGGGGGTCCTCACAAGATCCATACCAGACCCTTATCCGAGCACGCAGCCCGGCAGGTCAGGAAAGGGGGTGGGGATGAGCGAGCGCCCCCCCTCGCTCCTGAACTATACCATGCCGCATGCCCTCAACATGGGGGGGTGGGTGCTTTGGGGCAGAGGGGGCACTGCACCCCCCCAAAGCACCTTTCCCCCATGTTGATGAGGACAAGGGCCCCATCCCGACAACCCTGGCCATTGGTTGTCGGGGTCTGCGGGCGGGGGGGCTTATCGGAATCTGGAAGCCCCTTTTAATAAGGGGGCCCCCCAGATCCTGGCCCCCACCCTACCTGAATAAGTATGGGGTACATCGTATCCCTACCCATTCACCTGGAATAAAAAGCGTCAAAAATAAAAACACACTACACAGGTTTTTAAAGTAATTTATTAGGCCGCTCTGGGGGTCTCTTCCGACTTCTCCGCTCTCTCCGGCCTCTTCTCCCACTGTCTTCTGCTCTTTTGCCCACTCTTTTGCTAGCTCTTGCCTGGTCTTCTCCCCTCTGCTCTTCATCCGATGTTGAGACGACGCTCTCTCCCGCTGTAATGCCGTGTGTGCGGTGCGCAACAACTTATATAGGCACTGGGCGTGGTCCCATCATGCCCCACCCCTTATGACGTCACCACCCAGGGCATGATGGGGTGGTGACGTCATGAGGGGTGGAGTCACCAGATGTCATCACCCGGTGACCACGCCAAGTGCCTATATAAGTCGTTGCGCACAGCACACATGGCATTACAGCGGGAGAGAGCGTCGAGTCAACATTGGACAAAGAGCAGAGGGAAGAAGACAACGGAGAAGACCGGGCAAGAGCTAGGAAAAGAGTGGGCAAAAGAGCAGAAGACCCAGGCAGAAGACAGCGGGAGAAGAAACGAAGAGTGCCGAGAAGAGGCCGGAGAGAGCGGAGAAGTCGGAAGAGACCCCCCCCGAAGTCGGAAGAGACCCCCGGAGCTGCCTAATAAATTACTTTAAAAACCTGTGTAGTGTGTTTTATTTTTGACACTTTTTATTCCAGGTGAATGGGTACCCCATTACTCATTCACGTAGGGTGGGGGGGAATCTGGGGACCCCCTTATTAAAAGGGGCTCCCAGATTCCGACAAGCGCCCCGTCCGCAGACCCCGACAACCAACAGCCAGGGTTGTCAGGAAGGGGCCCTTGTCCTCATCAACATGAGGGCAATATGCTTTGGGGGGGGGGCGCAGTGCCCCCTCTGCCCCAAAGCACCCACCCCCCCATGTTGAGGGCATGCGGCCTGGTACGGTTCAGGAGGGTGGGTAAGCAGCGGAGGGGCCCCTCTCCCGCCGCCGATAAAAGTGATCTTGCGGCAAATCCGCCGCAGAGACCACTTTTATCTTGAAGCGGACCGCCCGCTGAAGAAGAGGATACCAGGGTTATGGCAACTAGCAGCTGCCATAACAACGATAATCCTCTTCAAAGTACCGACGTCTAACGGCGGTGGGCGATCCGGAAGTGGTTAAGTCTTAGAACTGCTCAGCAGGAGGAGTGATGAAACCAACGGGTGGTGATGTTGAGCAGGCAGAGGAAGGCGGGTACAGAGGTTTTCTGCATTCCCTCTGGAATAATTTCCTCTAAGGCAGTGATGGCGAACCCTCACACCCCAGATGTTTTGGAACTACATTTCCCATGATGCTCAGCTACACTGCAGAGTGTATAAACATAAATAGTGCTGCGCTCGTCCAAAAAAAACGTGTATCTGTGTGAAAGTGTATACTAATACAGGGTATAAAGGTAATGTGTTTGGATGCACAGTATCCTGTGATAAAGGTCAACGGTGTTGAAGTGAATGTTTGTCCTATATCTGATATCAGAACAAACACAGTGCAATATGTGTAGGGGACAAAGATAAAATCAATCCTCATACACCTCTAGTGCTAATGTAACATGTGCAAATAAACCTCCAAGTGCTAAAGTGTCTTTGTGCAACTCCTATAAATAAAATTGCATATACAAGATGAAGGGTATGCAGGTAATACGTCTGTATGCACAGTATCCTGTGATAAATCCAAAAAGTGCCTAAAGTGCTAAAGTATCATTGTGCATATGGATACAATTGTATATAAAGGTGAAGGGTATGCGGATAATGCGTCTGCATGCACAGTATCCTGTGATGAATCCAAAAAGTGGATATATATCCTTCAGCTGATTAAAAACATCACAATGTCTGATCCCATTCAGTGTTTGCAGCTGTCCGTATTTACCATTTTTCCAAGGTAGCGCAGGAATAATTTATACAAATATCTACACTGCAGAGTGCATGAGCATCATGGGAAATGTAGTTCCAAAATATCTGAGGTGCCAAGTTTCGCCATCACCGCTCTTAAAGTAAGGTGAGAAAACAACCGGTGGCGTGAACTCTTACCGCTTGGTGTGGTGACCAGTTTAGTCGTCATGATGGCCCCATTGCTGCTCACAACCATGATGGGGGCGTTACTGCTGCTCGTCAAGGCGGCGGACACCGGTTTGGGGAGGATTTTACTGGGCTGGACCTGCTGTGTGATGATCTTAACACCTGCAGGACATTAAAGAAAAAAAAAAAAAGTAACACAAAATTTAAATTTTATTGAAATACAAATGATATTCAGCAGCCTTAGAGCCAGTTCACACCAGAGAAACGCAGTCCGGAAGTGCTCCAGATGCTTTTTTGCATGCACGTTTTTGATGCGTTCCAGTGCATTCCCCCCCCCCCCCCCCTTTTTTTTTCCTTAACCCTAAATAAGAACGTGGGTGTTCCAGTGCGTTTTTGATGCTTTTTACAGCGTTCCAGTACAGTCCAGGAAAAATACAGCATGTTCTACTTTTTTTTCTGGAGCTATGTGAGCTATGCCATTGAAAACCATATAACCTACTTTCTATGCGTTTTTGATGCAGAAAAAAAAAAATGCACTGGACTGCATGTGGTGTGAACTGGCCCTTATATAAAATTTGGCTGTTGGCATTAGTAAACAGATATGATTTCATTTCCCATTTACTTTTTTTTTTTTCTGTTCTTTATAGGATTTCCAGGCCTAGGTAAATGATGTCCTACATCCCAGGAGTCTTCAGGAAGGGTTTTCTCCGCTAAGCACACCCTCCTGCTTGCATGCTTGAGCTAATGGCAAATTGATTCCAGGAAGTGCTAGATAAATCTTCTGCCCTTACTCAAGATGGCCATCCCTATGGGGACTGTTTTTCAAAGTGATTTCTCAGCAAAATAAAAACATGGAGACATGGATGGATTGGGGGGGGGTTGGGGTTGCTTTGTATATTAAAAATGAATTCAATGGTTTGTGGTGCTCAGATGCAGCGTAGTTCCCCTTTAACCACTTTAAAGAGCAGGCTTTTTCTGGCACTTTTTTTCAGGTCTAAATTAGTATTTTTTTGAAAGAAAATTACTTCTAACCCCCAAACATCATACACTTTGTTTAACCACTTCACCCCCGGAAGATTTGGCTGCTGCAATGACCAGGCCATTTTTTGGCGATACGGCACTGCGTCGCTTTAACTGACAATTGCGCGGTCGTGCGACGTAACCAAACAAAATTGACGTCCTTTTTTTCACATAAATAGAGCTTTCTTTTGGTGGTATTTTATCATCTCTGCGGTTTTTATTTTTTGCGGCTAAAAACAAAAATAGTGCCACAGCTTTGAAAAAAAAAAAAAAAAACTACATTATTTTGTACCTTTTGCTATAATAAATATCCCCCGTTTTAAAAAAAAAAAAGCTAAAATTTTTTCCTCCGTTTAGGCCGATATGTAAAAGTTATAGCATCTACAAACTAGGGGATATAATTATAGTATTTTTATTATTATTTTTTGTTGTTACTAGTAATGGCAGTGATCAGCGATTTTTATCAGGACTGCAACATTATGGCGGACACATCGGACACTTTTGACACATTTTTGGGCCATTGGCATTTATACAGCGATCAGTGCTATAAAAAGGCACCAATTACTGTGTAAAAATCACTGGCGGGGAAGGGGTTAAACACTAGGGGGCGATCAAGGGGTTAACTGTGTTCCTTAGGGAGTGATTCTAACTGTAGGAGGAGGGGACTGACTGGGTGAGAACAAGCGCCCCCTAGTGGTCAAAAGGTGAACAGTTACGTCGGTTCGCCCAGGGGAGCCAACCTGCCGCAGTACAACTGTGGCGGCCGGTCGGGAAGGGGTTAACAGAGACGCTAGGGAATAAAATGCCGATCGTTGCAATTTTTTTATTGCAAACGCAATTTTTTGGGGGAAAAAAAAAAATACTTTAATGAGAATAAAAATAAAAAACCTAAACCCCAATTTTTTGTGAAATGTGAAAGATGTTACACCGAATAGATACATGTCACGCTTTAACCACTTCCAGCCCAGGCCTATTCTGGCACTCCTCTCCTACATGTAAAAATCATAATTTTTTTGCTAGAAAACTACTCAGAACTCCCAAACATTATCTATATATTCTTTTTTTAGCAGAGACCCTAAAGAATAGAATGGCGGTCGTTGCAACTTTTTATGTCAACACAGTATTTGCACAGTGGTTTTTCGAGTTAGCCCAAATTTTTTTGCAGAATGTGAAAGATGATGTTGTGCCAAGTAAATAGATATCTAACATGTCACACTCGTGGAATGGTGCCAAACTTCTGTACTAAAGCATTTTTCAACTCCAAAAAAATAAAAATCAAGATCCTGTTCTTTTAAAGCATGTTATACAGCACAGTGCTTGCACTGTATTTTGGCCCCCTCTATCACCTGAAATACCTGGCTCATTCTGCCAGTTTCTACCCTCCCCTCTGTACGCTGACCACAATATATCAGGGCTGCTGAGCCCTGACACCATTGTCAATGTATGTGCCTCCGTCATACGCTGCTATCTGCAGCTCTCCTGCGTCTTCCTCTATCCCCCTCCTCCCCTCCCTGCCTATCATCTCTCACCATCGCTGATCTGCTCCTCTCCCCACTGCTACAAAACTAACAGATCTGTATATCATCAAAAATCTGTGTCCTAATGCCTATGCCTATGATATAAAGATGAGATGGTGGTTTAACACTTTAAAAATCTCTATAGGACCCCATATCTCTCCTCTATGCAGGAAAGCCTGAGATGAACAGAGCAAAACAAAAACATAAGGAAAAAAAAAACAAACAAACAATCTGAGCCTTTCCAGCTAAAAATATGGCAGTGTTTACATCTGCCAAGGTCAGAAGTGACATCATAATGTGACAACTGGCCTCCGAAGGTCATAGAGATGACCAGGGACCTTCTGGTCCTCGGTCAGCCCTATAGTAAACTTCCGCAGCCGCCCGATTCATTCTCCACCTCGCCGATCACATGGGCGGTCCCCTCCCGCCTCCTGTAAAAACAATCAAACAGCTGAACAGCTGCAATGATTGTTTTTACTTTGCAGGGAAGCGATGGCAGAAAAAAAATAATAATAATAAATATGAATGATGCCTGTGGCTATCATTTAGATAGCGCCACTCAAAGTCCAGGACGTCATAGGACGGCCTTGGGCACGAAGTGGTTATAATCGTGCAGGCTCATAGAATGGCGACAAACTATGGTACTTGAAAATCTCCATAGGCAAGGCTTTCAAAATACTTACAGGTTATCTGTTTAGCGTTACAGACGAGGTCTAGCAATATAATTATTTCTCTCGCTCTAACGTTCGCGGTGATACCTCATGTGTGGTGTGAATACAGTTTACATATGCGTGTATGACTTACGTATGCGTTCGCTTCTGCGTGCACTTTTTATTTTTACTCTGTCCCTTTATTTAATTCTTTTTTTTATCACTTTTATTCCTATTACAAGGAATGTAAACATCCCTTTTAATAGAAATAAGGATGGCAGGTCCTCTTTATGGAGAGATATGGGGTTAAAAATACAAAAAAAAAAAAATACAAAAAAAAATCTCTCCTCTGCAAAAACAAAAGATAACAAAAACAAAACAAACAAAAAAACTAAAAAAAAAATATTTATTTACTTCCAGCCTCGCTTGGAAGTGACATCATGGCGTTGCTCCGGTCCTTGAAGGCCATAGAGTAGAGCTGCACGATTCTGGCTGAAATGAGAATCACGATTTTTTTGCTTAGAATAAAGATCACGATTCTCTTGGCGTAACATTTTTCACATTATACAAAAAAATTGGGCTAACTTTAATGAAAAAAAAAAAAACAAAAAAAACAGTAAAGAGTATTATTTCCAAAAATATTGCGTTTGAAAGACAGCTGCGCAAATACCATGTGACATAAAATACTGCAACAACCACCATTTTATTCTCTAGGGTCTCTGCTAAAAAAAAAATGTTTGGGGATTCTAAGTAATTTTCTAGCAAAAAATACAGAATTTTAACTTGTATGCAACAATTTTCAGAAAAAGGTTTAGTCTTTAAGTGGTTAAACTGCCCTCATTTACAGACCGAAGTTCATCCCTTTGATCTAAAAGAAGGAAATGTTACAATAATTCTCTTTATCTCGCCTGACGATGTTGTGATTCTCTGCACTGAATTGAGGAAATGCTGTGTTACGATTGCAAGGGTGGGTAAAATCGCGATCTCGATTCTTTAATGATTAATCATGCAGCTCTCCAATAGAGGAGGGGGGGGGGGGTCAAAGATGATCTACTCTGATCACCTCTGGTACCAGCCGGCTACACTGTCGGATCGGGTCTCGGGCGAGCCGCTCGGAACGCTTTCATGAGGACACCAACAGTAGGCTGAAGAAAACGATACCGGGGGTTATGGCTAATATCTTCAGCCATAATACTGATAAACCACTTAAAAGCCGCAACGTGTAATATATTATATACACACACACACACACACACATATATATATATAAATACACACACGTATTGTGGTCTTGAAGTGGTTAATTGACGCATGCTGATGCTGTAAAATTTGTCTGGAGCTTCTAGGTGTGAACGACCCTTGGTGTCACAAAGGGGTTATTCTAAAGAACTCCGGGCTGTTGAGATTTTTTTCCACAACATGAAGTGTACTCACCAGATTCCTGCTTTATCTGTATAGTGGGCTTGATCCCTGGTGGCACCTGAGGAGGTGGAGTGGGTGCTGGCTGGGTAATAGTGGACGGCTGTGACAGCGGGGGAGCCTGTGGTGACATTTGATGGATTTGATGTTTTGGCAACTGCTGGTAATGCTTGGGGAACTGTGCCAGGATTTGGCCGGGGGAACTGATCAGGTTCTTGGGGGAAGGAAGTCTATTGGAGGGCACTTTCACTGTTGACGTCGAGGCACCTGGATAAAAAGATAAAAAAACGACTAACATCCAAATGAGCTCCAAAGAAAAAAGAAACATGAAAGCATTCACGTCTACCTCATTCATCAAGTGATCTGTACACTATGCATTCACACCAGGAGAAATAAAGTTTGCTAAAAGGGTAAAAGAATTCCATGGGTGTGCTGAAGTCCTGTGTAGGCTGGGTGAGTTTTATTCCCTCCACAAACCACATACACAGCTTTGTAACCTGGGAGATCTTTTCTGAAAATAGCAGAATGACCACACTACTACAGGACACTTATTCCTCAAAAAAGCAAGGTGGGGTTACACCCCAATTATATTCAAAGTAACATTAAAGTGGAAATTCACTCTCCCAATCAACATTATTTTTAATCATATTTTCTTGTTTTAAACTTTTTTTTTTTTTTTTTGCCTTTCTTGCCTAGGCAATCTGATGCAAGGGGCCCCTCTGATGGGGGGGGGCACATTACTCAAGGGGCCGCTCTGATGGGGGGGCACATTACTCAAGGGGCCGCTCTGATGGGGGGGGGCACATTACTCAAGGGGCCGATCTGATGGGGGGGGGGAACATTACTCAAGGGCCCGCTCTGATGGGGGCACATTACTCAAGGGGCCGCTCTGATGGGGGCACATTACTCAAGGGGCCGCTCTGATGGGGGCACATTACTCAAGGGGCCGCTCTGATGGGGGCACATTACTCAAGGGGCCGCTCTGATGGGGGGGGCACATTACTCAAGGGGCTGCTCTGATGGGGGGGCACATTACTCAAGGGGCCGATCTGATGGGGGGGGGGAACATTACTCAAGGGCCCGCTCTGATGGGGGCACATTACTCAAGGGGCCGCTCTGATGGGGGCACATTACTCAAGGGGCCGCTCTGATGGGGGCACATTACTCAAGGGGCCGCTCTGATGGGGGCGAACATTACTCAAGGGGCCGCTCTGATGGGGGGGAACATTACTCAAGGGGCTGTTCTGATGGGGGGGAACATTACTCAAGGGGCCGCTCTGATGGGGGGGGAACATTACTCAAGGGGCCGCTCTGATGGGGGGGGAACATTACTCAAGGGGCCGCTCTGATGGGGGGGAACATTACTCAAGGGGCCGCTCTGATGGGGGCGAACATTACTCAAGGGGCCGCTCTGATGGGGGCGAACATTACTCAAGGGGCCGCTCTGATGGGGGGGAACATTACTCAAGGGCCCGCTCTGATGGGGGGGAACATTACTCAAGGGGCCGCTCTGATGGGGGGGGGGGGGGGGGCACATTACTCAAGGGGCCGCTCTGATGGGGGGGGGGCACATTACTCAAGGGGCCGCTCTGATGGGGGGGGCACATTACTCAAGGGGCCGCTCTGATGGGGGGGGGGCACATTACTCAAGGGGCCGCTCTGATGGGGGGGGGCACATTACTCAAGGGGCCGATCTGATGGGGGGGCACATTACTCAAGGGCCCGCTCTGATGGGGGGGGGAACATTACTCAAGGGGCCGCTCTGATGGGGGCACATTACTGAAGGGGCCGCTCTGATGGGGGCAGTCTGATGGACCCAATGTAATGAATTTTCTTTGGTAGGGGCACCTAATGGAAGGTGGAACACTAATGGGGACATTTACAGAGTATTACCAGAGTGTGTGGAGGAAACGTACAAGAAAAGAAGACGCGTACAATCTTTCATAGCACAAACTTGAAATGCGGACCTCAGCCGGAAGAACATTTTAGTGACCAGACCTCTTTGAATTTTAATTCAATTCCCCTGCTATAGAGGACTTCCTTACCTTGTGCCATTGTGGACATGACCAAGGATGGTGTCGAAGAGACGACTGCGGTGACAGCAACGCACCCTGTAGACAGAGAAGCGGGTGGGCATTGCCGATGGTGCTGCTAATGGCAGGGGTATGGGCAGAGCTAACGACCACTGGCGGCTTCTGAGTAGTGGAAGTTACGACAGACGTCGGAACCAGTTTAGTGACTGCAGCGTAGTTGTGAGACTTTGATAAAATGTTCGGGACAAATGTAGAACTTGGAGAAGTTGTTACAATTATTACCTGTTAGAAAATAAATAAGCAGACAAAAAAAAAATTAAAAACAGTAAAGCAGCGATTCACCAATGTCATTTATCTCAGCTCTAAAAACAGTGCAAGCCACGGCTAGAGAGGTCTACCTTCTGGGTGGAAGTGTTTGTTGTCTGGGTGGTGGGTTTGGTAAAAGTGATCTTCACTGGTGACATGTGTGGCGGTAAGGAGTTGGCGATGCTCTGCATGATGTTGCTCATTTTGGGACTCCCAGAGACCGGCACGGTAATGGTTTTCGAGACTGGCGTCGTTGGCTTGGGGACATCTTTCAGGACAACGGGGGACGAGCTGCTGGAGTTTGTGCGACGCCGCTTGCGAGGCTTCTCGTCGTCATCTGAGCAGTTGACACCTGAAGGGGCAAATTCAATTCATAATATATAAACTCATGAATCCAAAATGACAACGAATGACAATGACATTCGCAAAAGCATCTCGAATGTGGTGTTTAGGTGTCCAGACACATTTTGCCTAAACAGCGCATGTGATCCTGGAAACTGTCAATTCACTATACAATTTGCAGTATTCACCACAAAACGCTGAAGCGCTCGGAAAATACCACATGAACATGCGTTAAACTCAATGCACAGAAGGAAATAATTCAATGCGGTAATTAAGTAGTGGTCCAGGTATGCAGTATTTAAGGAATGTGTAAGATGTTAAACAGATTAGTCATCAGCTGTCAGAGGGGTTCATATTATATTATAAAATATATATATACATATATACATATATATATATATATATATATATATATATATATATATATATATATATATATATATATATATATATATATAATATATACACATACATACATACACATACACACATACATACATACATACATACACATATATATATATATATATATATATATATATATATATATTATATATATAAAAATAAAACGCCATGGGGTCCCCCCCAATCCATACCAGGCCCTTCCAGTCTGGTATGGATTTTGAGGGGGAACCCTGATGCCAAAATGTAAAAAGGTGGGGGGGGTCCCTCAAAATCTATACCATCAGCACTCGGGAGTCGATCCGAAGTTCGGCTGGGGTGCAGACACACGGGCTCCTTAGACAGGTAAGTCCTCTAATATTAAAAGTCAGCAGCCACAGTATTTGTAGCTGCTGGCTTAATTTTTTCCACCCAGGCTGGACCTCCTCTTTAAGATAATACCAGTATCTTTCCACTTTCCTCAACTTCCCATATTAGAACGTGTTTAAGTGCAGCAGCTGATCAATAATGTCACTCCCATCCACAAACACTTTGTACATAGACACAGACAAACAGCTAATTTTCAGAATAACAAAAAAGTAGGAATCTGCAACAAAGTTTGTTAAAATCCTTCTAATGTACATAGATCACCCAGAGGGGAATGTTTTTTTTCGCAACAGTGGAGTGCAAAAAACAGATGTCATTAACCCCATCAATGCTGGGCACTTTCGCCCACTTCGTTCCCAGACCAATTTTCAGCTTTCAGCGCTCTCGCACTTTCAATGACAATTGCGCGGTCATGCAATGCTGTAACCCAAATGAAATTTTTATCATTTTGTTCGCACAAATAGAGCTTTCTTTTTTGGTGGTATTTATTCACGACTCCGCTTTTTATTTTTTGTGATATAAAACGGAAAAAAGAGCGGAATTTGAAAAAAAAAAACAATATTTTCTTCTTTCAATTTTAAAAGAAATCCAATAAAATATCGAATTTTGTCATAAATTTAAGCCAAAATGTATTCTGCTACATGTTTTTGGTAAAAAAAATCCCGTTAAGTGTATAATAATTGGTTCGTATGATCACGGATAGATTGTACGCAAATGATCATGTACAGATGTGCGCAGGTGATCACGGACATATGTGTGCAGATAATCATTGGGACATGTGATTTTACTGTTACATATGTGGGGGACAGGTGTTACTACTATGTGGGGACATGTGTTTTGGGGACATTGTGTGTTAACACTGTGGGGGACACTAGACTGGCGATCAGTGAGTAAAAAGCGGTAAAAAACAGGCTCATACTCACTGATCACCAGCTGGCTGCAGCGATCCGCTCTCCTCTCACTGACAACTTCTGTGTGAGGAGGAGAGCTGATTGCCTAGCAACCAGCCTCTGTATTTACATCACATGATGGCTGTGATTGGACACGGCCGTCATGTGATCAGGAGGGTCAATCACAGAGCCCTCCTGCCGATCGGAGATGCGCCGTGTCCGGGTGACACAAGCGCATCGGGATCGCCCAGCTGCGCGGGCACGCGCACAATCCACCTCCTTCTGAGGGATGTTCCTGAACGTCCACTCAGAAGGAGAGAGCGCCCATCTGGCAGTTTATGTACAGTGGCCGGGGTGGGAAGTAGTTAAGCATACATGCACTGTACATGAAGATTGAATATATAAATCCCTGGTGCGGTTTATGCTGCTGCAGAAGGACCCCCTCCGGTTAGTATGGGTGACAGGTACTGCAAGCCTTCACTTACTTTTCACATAGACTGTGCTGCCGCTGGGAAGGACTACCACGTTGGAGGCTGGACTCGCAGGTCGAGGAGACTTGACAGTGGCCACACTTCCGCTGGGGACCGGGGTGGAAGTGGGAGTGGATGTTGTACTTGTGTAAGAATAACACACGACCACTACAGAGAGAAAAAAAAAAAGAAGACATTGGGCATTAGTTAATACCTTTACCGCTAAACTGATATTTCCACTGCAATTAAAGGCAAATTGCTAAATAAAAATAAAATACAAGTGGGGCTGTTTTACCTGCAAAAGAATTAATATTTTTGTACATTGTCTTTAGATTTACACAACTCTACCTGACAACACACCCCTACCTGTTTGGACAGGAGACCCGATTTATTTTTTTCTGCTGCAGTTCATTAACACTTACAGGTCTTGTCACTCCCCCAGCAGATGACTGGACAGTGAAAGGAGAAACAGCTGACTGATGAGCTCATCTGTAACTATGCTCTCTTTGTCCCGCGCATTATAAGTCGTTGATCACCGTCATATATTATAATATATATATATATATATATATATATATATATATATATATATATATTAATATATATATATATATATATATATAGATACACATACATACATACATACATATACACACACACACATACATACATACACACATATATATATACATACATACACACACACATATATACACATACATACACACACATTCATATACTATTTCCTCCCATACTGAGTGTGGGAGGAAACCTACACAGGCACAGGGAGAACATGCAAACTCCAGGCAGGTAGTGTCGTGGTTGGATTCGAACCAGCAACCCTTTTTACTGCTAGTGAGAGTGCTACCACTACACCACTGTGCCGTTTACTTACACGCACAATAGTCTGTAGATGCTATAACAGAGATTCTCGTTTACACTTGCTTTGTGGTCTTTTTTTTCTATATTTACTAAATGTAATATACTGTAAATTTTAACACTTATTCTTCTACCTCTGTCCCAACTACAAACACTGCTGAACAAAATGTCACATACAAACATTATAATAATATCAAAGAATAAAAAAAGGAGATACCACCTTCCTCACCTTCCTTGTTCCCGGTCCTCAGCAGGATCTGGAAGTGAAGAGTTGTGCTGTCCAGCAACATTGGCTATGGCATTGGCAGTGGCTGTAAAAGCTGTCTGTGGAACCAGACGCGGCATCAGCGGTACCAATCTTCGACCTTCGATGGACCATTCAGAAGAACTGTTTGGACCAGACATGCTGGAAAACACAAAGGGAGGAAGGCAAGTATATAGCTGTATGTATAGTCATTTATTTTCCAGGTAAGTAACATAATGCTCTAAGTTCTGTCAGCTTTTTATTATTTTATGTTTAACTGTTGCAGATTTTCCCTCACTTCCTGTCTGGTAAAACAAAAAGTATTGCACAGAGACCTAGTGATGATGACACTGGGTTTAAATTGACCACTTCCCTTTGGGGACAACTCTGACACTTCTCACATACATGTAAAAATCTAATTAATTTTTTTGCTAGAAAAAATTACTCAGAACACACAAATATATATATATTTACACACACACACCTAATATCTATACAAAACACACATATACAACTGAAGAAATGACACTTTGCTACAATGTAAAGTAGTGAGTGTACAGCTTGTCTAACAGTGTAAATTTGCCGTCCCTTCAAAATACCTCAACACACAGCCATTAATGTCTAAACCGCTGGCAACAAAAGTGAGTACACCTCTAAGTGAAAATGTCCAAATTGGGCCCAAAGTGTCAATATTTTGTGTGTCCACCATTATTTTCCAGCATTACCTTAACCCTCTTGGGCATGGAGTTCACCAGAGCGTCACAGGTTGCCACTGGAGTCCTCTTCCACTCCTCCATGATGACATCACAGAGCTGGGGGATGTTAAGAGACCTTGCGCTCCTCCACCTTCTGTTTGAGGATGCCCCACAGATGCTCAATAGGGTTTAGGTCTGGAGACATGCTTGATTAGTCCATCACCTTTACCCTCAGCTTCTTTAGCAAGGCAGTGGTTATCTTGGAGGCGTGTTTGGGGTCATTATCATGTTGGAATACTGCCCTGCGGTCCAGTCTCTGAAGGGAGGGGATCATGCTCTGCTATAGTATGTCACAGTACATGTTGGCATTCATGGTTCCCTCAATGATCTGTAGCCCCCCAGTGTCGGCAGCACTCATGCAGCTCCAGACCATGACACTCCCACCACCATGCTTGACTGTAGGCAAGACACACTTGTCTTTGTACTCACCTGGTTGCCGCCACACACGCTTGACACCATCTTAACTAAATAAGTTTATCTTGGTTTCATCAGACCGCAGGACATGGTTCCAGTAATACATGTCCTTAGTCTGCTTGTCTTCAGCAAACTGTTTACGGGCTTTCTTGTGCATCATCTTTAGAAGAGGCTTCCTTCTGGGTTGACAGCCTTGCAGACCAATTCGATGCAGTGTGCAGCATATGGTCTGAGCACTGACAGGCTGACCCCCCCCACCCCTTCAACCTCCGCAGCAATGCTGGCAGCACTCATACATCTATTTCCCAAAGACAACCTCTGCATATGACGCTGAGCACGTGCACTCAACTTCTTTGGTTGACCATGGCGAGGCCTGTTCTGAGTGGAAACTGTCCTGTTAAAATGCTGTATGGTCTTGGCCACCATGCTGCAGCTCAGTTTCAGGGTCTTGGCAATCTTCTTATAGCCTAGGCCATCTTTATGTAGAGCAACAATTCTTTTTTTCAGATCCTCAGAGTTCTTTGCCATGAGGTGCCATGTTGAACTTCCAGTGACCAGTATGAGAGAGTGAGAGTGATAACACCAAAATGTAACACACCTGAGACCTTGTAACACCAACAAGTCACATGACATCGGGGAGGGAAAATGGCTAATTGCACCCAATTTGGACATTTTCACTTAGGGTGTACTCACTTTTGTTGCCAGCGGTTTAGACTTTAATGGCTGTGTGTTGAGTAATTTTGAGGGACAGCAAATTTACACTGTTATACAAGCTGTACACTCACTACTTTACATTGTAGAAAAGTGTAATTTCTTCAGTGTTGTCAGATGAAAAGATATAATAAAATATTTCCAAAAATGGGAGGGGTGTACTCACTTTTGTGAGATGCTGTATATTTGTTTTAGCGGAGACCCTGCAATGAGGGGGCCATGCACGCACTTTCCTATGTCTGTGCGTGAGGCTAAGCCGCGTGACTGCTTGCCGGGGGGGTCATGTGAGGTTACATCTCCGCCTCCCAAGCTCCTGGCATCGAGACCCTCCCACCCATATTCGATACTTGTGTGAGATACTGATATATACAGTATATATAAATCTATACATCTATTATATACTATGTATCTATAAATCTACTATATATATATATATATATATATATATATATATATATATATATTATATATATATATATATATATATATATACACACATATACCCTAGAGAATAAATTTGTGGGTGTTAGAATTTTTATGTCATACGGTATTTGCACATCGGCTTTTCAAACGCAATTTATTTTTTAAATACACTTCTATTAATTTTATTGCTTACAAAAACACAATACCCAATTTTTTGGTAAAATATAAAAGAGGTTATGCAGTGTGAACAGATACCTAACAGTAAAGCAATGTCATCAGCACACCAAGGATTCCTCAAAATGGCGAAACCTTTATTCACATGGTCACACGGTACACAAACGGCATTGTTTCGGAGCTACGCAGGGCCCCTTAGTCAAGTGAATAAAGCTTTGGACCCTTCTGAGGAATCCTTGGTGTGCTGATGACATTTCTTCACTCCAATTCTCTACAGTTTCCAGCCAGTGGTCATTGCAGCTCCCAGCATTAGTACAGCCATATTCAAGAACATGTGTGTGGGGAATATTGCATTCAGACAACCAACACGTCATGTTTAAAACTACATGTGCCTGTGGAATTGCTTCAAACTACGATACCAAAAAATCTCCATAGGCGATACTTTACAGGTGACCAGTTTAGAGTTAGAGGAGGTCTGGTGCTAGCGTAATCTCGCTATAATGTTTGTGGAGATATCTCACATGTGTGGTGCAAACACCCTGTGTGCGGGCTACGTATGCGTTCGCCTTTGTGGGTGAGCACAGGGAGACGGGGGAGCTTTAAAAAAAAAAAAAAAAGTTTAACTTTATATTTATTATTTACATTCTTTTTTTTTTATCACTTTCATTGCTGTCACAAGGAAGGTAAACATCCCTTCTGATAGCAATAGAAAGTGACAGGTGCTCTTTATGGAGAGATCTGGAGTCTATTAGACCCCAGATGTCTCCTCTGCCCTTATAAGCATCTGACCAAACCAAGATCAGTGTGATCAGATGCTTCACCAAATTTAAAAATGGTGCCGTTTACATCCAGAAAACCAGAAGCGATGGAAACGCTGTCACTTCTTGTTTCCTATATCATAGGGGACCTTCGGTTCCTCGATCTCTGTGGTCAGCCGGTGAAAGCGATTCTTTATTTTACTAGAGAGGTTGTAAACATCCAGAACAGCCACCTCCCCCATCCCGATGGGGAAATTTCAGTTGTTGTGCAGGGGAGGAAGGGGATTTATATATTGCAGTTCACAGTAAAAAGCAAAAACAAAAAAATCAGAGCAATGTGAATATAAAATCGAGAGTTTTGATATTTGACCAAGTCTTACTTATGAGCGATGGTGGTGAGGCGCTCATCGTTCACCGCTCTGCGCACCTCCGCGCGATGCCGCTCTGTAGAAATACTAAAGAAAAGTAAAAAAACATTATACACTCAGCTTGAAGAGGATAAGACAAACAAATTAGAATATCTTAATTGTCTTTATGATCAGGCAAAGCATACAACAAACCCCAACTGTGTGCTACAGATGTAGAATTCTTCACCGACTTGTTAACCACTTCAGCCCTGGAAGGTTTTGCCCCCTTAATGACCAGGCCATTTTTGTGATACGGCACTTGTGTTACCTTAACTGACAATTGCGCGGTTGTGTGACGCTGCGCCCAAATAAAATTTATGTCTTTTTTTCCCCCACAAATAGAGCTTTCTTTTGGTGGTATTTGGTCACCGCTGTGTTTTTTTTTTTTTTGCGCTATAAAACAAAAAAAAGAATTTTGAAAAAAAAAATATATATATATTTTTTTTTACTTTCTGCTATAATGCATATCCATAATGTTAAAAATGATTACTCTCAATTCCCTGCAATATAAACCTCTGAAGTTGCAGCAGCATCTAGTCTGAGAACACCTCCGATCATCACTGACCACCTCTTCTGATCTGTACTGTTACTGCCCACCTCTCAAAGCTATTAGTTTTCGCTTCCATAAATCGTATGAAAGAACACATTCCCACCTCCTTTTCCATTCCACTTCCTGGGTGGTGTACAGTACTGGGAATTACAAATCAGGCAACTGATGAGCAGATTGCACAGCTAAAAGACTGCAGAACCCAGCAGGTAGAAGTATGCACATCTAAAAGGGATGCCAAGGATGTGTTCTTTCATGTAATGCTCTTCAGAGAAGATCCGAGGCAGGGTGCTGCGAGTTTGTAGGAGCCTGCCAGCCCCTGCCACCAAACTCAGAACCAGACCAACAGACAGGCCCAGTAATGACGTCGCTGGATTTAAAAAAAAAAGACACTTGAAAACAAAATGAATTAAAAAATGTTTAACCACTTGCCGACCAGCCGCCGCAGTTGTACTGCGTCAGAATGGCATGGCCCGGGCGAAACGACATTATGTTAAGTCGCTTCGCCCTGTGGCCACTAGGGGCGCGCACTCCCGTTGCTCGCCCCTCGGAGCCGATGCGAGTGCCCAGCGGTCACAATCACCTCCGGGCTCCCGCAATCGCTGCTGACACACGGAGAACCGGGATCTGTGTGTGTAAACACACAGTTTCCGGTTCTCTGAGGGGAGAAGAGACAGATTGTCTGTTCATATAGAGTATGAACAGCGATCTGTCATCTCCCCTACACAGTCCCCTCCCTCACTTCAATAAGAACACACACTAGGGAACACAATTAACCCCTTGATCGCCCCCTAGTGTTAACCCCTTCCCTGCCAGTGACATTTTTACAGTAATCAATGCATTTTTATAGCACTGATCGCTGTATAAATGACAATGGTCCGAAATAGGTGTCAAAATTGTCCAATGTGTCCGCCATAATGTTGCAGTCCTGGTAAAAAAGAAAATTGCAGATCGCCGCCATTACTAGTAAAAAAAAAAAAACACAATAATAAAAATGCCATAAAACTATCCCCTATTTTGTAGACGCTATAACTTTTGCACAAACCAATCAATATACACTTATTGCGATTTTTTTTTTACCAAAAATATGTAGAAGAAAACATATCGGCCTAAACTAAAAAATTTTTTTATATATTTTTGGGGGATATTTATTATAGCAAAAAGATAAAAATCTTGCATTTTTTTTTTCAAAATTGTTGCTTTTTTTGGTTATAGCACAAAAAAAAAAAAAAAAAAAAAAAAAAAACGCAGAGGTGATCAAATACCACCAAAAGAAAGCTCTATTTGTGGGGAAAAAAAGGACGTTGATTGTATTTGGTTACAGCGCCGCACGACCGCGCAATTGTCAGCTAAAGCGACGCAGTGCCGAATCCCAAAAAGTGCTCTGGTCAGGAAGGGGGTAAAATCTTCCGGGGCTGAAGTGGTTAAAGCGATTGTAATGTCTCATTTATTTTTCCAATAAAAACAACAAACATATTATACTTACCTGCTCTGTTGCAGTGGATTTGCACAGAGCAGCCCGATCCTCCTCTTCTCGGGTCCCTCTTCGGTGATACTGGGATACTGGCCCCTCCCTCCTGTTGAGTGCCCCCCACAGCAAGCAGCTTCCTATGGGGGCATCTGAGCTCAGCCACAGCTCCCCATGTCCATTCAGACACAGAGCCCCGAACCCGGTCTCCTCTCTCCCGATTGGCTAGCTGACTTTGACAGCAGCAGCAGCCACTGGCGTCGCTGCTGTGTCTCAGCCAATCAGGAGGGCGAATCTCGGATGGTTGAGACACTCGTAGACATCGCTGGACAGAGAGGGACCTCAGGTAAGTATTAGGGGGGCTGCTGCACACGGAAGGCTTTTTATCTTAATGCATAGAATGCATAAGATGGAAAAAAAAAAAAAAAAAAAACCTTCTGCCTTTACAACCCGTTTAATTTAATTTTGATCGGGGGGGGGGGGGACAAGGGAAGAGAAAGAATATATGCATATAATACACTTCAGCTTTAATAGTTCATGGAAAGCTACCTCAGGACTTTCGAAAGTTCTCCCAGAAGCTCCTTCTTCTCTTTGCTTAGATCGCCCTGTGCACGGAGGGCGCTGATAACGCCCGCATACGCCTCCAGCTCTGGCAAAACAAAAAACATAAATCAATGCTGTAGATCACACATTCATTAAAAATACTCAACTGTGCTCTCCTGCAGCTCCCTGTGCCCACTCCCTGGACTATGTCATCACACTGCTCACAGCCGCCCTTTGAAAACCTCCTGAAAACCACCCCCACTCTGTCCCTGGAAGTAGTAGGCTGGCAGTACAATAAAGCATGATTGGGCTTGAGTCAAAATTTAGTGACCAATCTCTATAGGATTTCACATGATATCTATTTATAATAAAGCCGAGCTGCAGGACTTTTTTTTTTCTTCTTCAATTGTATCCCAAGTCCCCTATAATATATGCAATATTCACCTTTAAATGCAGAGCGTTCCCCTGCAGTACCTTTTCTTTGCCACAAGATGCCCTCAGTCTACCGCATTGAATGACTAAAGGCAAATAGACTGTGCACTTTGCAAGTTGCTCCAGAGCTTAGTAAATGAGCAGAAGCTCTGCTGATTTAAAGCGGAGTTCCACCCAAAAATGGAACTATCGCTTTTCGGAATCCTCCCCCCCTACGGTGTCACATTTGGTACCTTTCAGGGGGGATCAGATATCTGTCTAATCCCAGGTATTTGCTCCCACTTCCCGGCATAGATAGCAGCAGTATCCGCTGTGATCTACTCCATGTCCGGCGCCTCCTCCGTTCCCCCCCCCCCCCCCCCTGCTGTCTTCTGGGAGACACACAGGTCCCAGAAGACAGCAGGTACCAGTGGGATCGCGCAGTGCGACTCCCGCATGCGCAATAAGGAACCAGGCTGTGAAGCCACAAGGCTTCACTTCCTGATTCCCTTACCGAAGATGGCGGCGCCTCCACCCGAGAGCCGAGGGACAGATCGACATCGGGGGTACCCAGGACAGGTAGGTGTCCATATTTTAACAGTCAGCAGCTGCAGTATTTGTAGCTGCTGACTTAAAAAAAAAAAATTGGCGGAACTCCGCTTTAAATCATCTAATCATGTACATGCAAAACTGTCTTTTTTGTAATTTTCCTTGCATGTGATTGGGTATTCTTTGCAAAGAGAAGCCCTACCTCAGTGGTTCTCAACTCCTGTCCTCAGGACCCACTAACAGGCCAGGTTTGCAGGATAACTGAAGTACATCACAGGTGATATCATTTGCTGCTCAGTGATTGCAGTATTCTAGTCTACATCTCTCCAAGGTAATACCTAAAATCTGGCCTGTTAGGGGGTCCTGAGGACTGGAGTTGAGAAGCACCGTCCTACCTCATTTACTAAGCTCTGGAGCAACTGCACTTGCAGAGTGCACAGTCTATTTGCCTTTAGTAAATTAACCCCCCCCCCCAGTGTCACTGAACCTGGAAGTCCCCCCAGTCACGGCGCCCTGCACTCACAGTACAGACTACATCAATCAGGACTACTCAAAACTGGGAAAAGCCGGAAAGGGACCCATCACATCATGTGACCAAACTAAAGACATTAGTAAGAGAAAAAAAAGGAAGAAGAGCATTAAATATCACTGAAGGCCTCAAGCAGACCACTGGAGGGGGGGGGGTTTGGGGAGCGTGCCCAGAGCCTGGAATTGGGCCAACGACACCCCCCCCCATGGTCTCCGGGCTCTCCTGCTCCTTCTAGAACCACAACAAGCAGCATCAGGATGGTGAGTGGGAGGATATTACTAAACAGGCGTTACCTGATGTCCTATGCAGAGTGTGAACTTGAAACACTCCAGGTTCAGGGCTGTCAAATCTCAGGTAGAAAGCTGGGTTCTCAGTTAATTGAGCACAGTCCTGTACTCCTATAGATAGAGCAGAGGGCAGGAGAGATGTTAAGGGTCTAGCAGACCCCCGATGGCACCATAAAGAAGACCTGTCACCTGGTTTGGAGCGGTGTTTCTCATCCAGGGTGCAGTCTGGGTTCCCCTGGGGTGCTGTGAACATGGAACCCAGTTTTCCCTGGGTCTGCGTTATGAGTTGCCAACGTGCAGGTGGGCTGGGTACTGGCACCATAACAACCAATGGCGCTTTACAGCCAGGGCACATATCATTTGTTACTATAGTGATGGCGACTGGCTAACTTGCACGAGTCTCATCCAGGGAAAGTGGCATTCAAGAGATAAAGTTAGCCTCGTCCACTTCCTGCCCTCTGCCACGGTGCAGGAGACAAAAGTTAAGGCTCTAATGTGAGGAGGGGTCTCTGCTGTGATGAAAGTACTCTGATGGGGAGGGGGGTCTCTGTGATTGGATGGGTCCTGTGATGGGGAGACTCATGTATAGGAGGCCACTGGTGAATAGGGCCAATGCTGATGTGATGGGGGGCTATCATGGAAAGGGAAGAGTCCCACGGAGTAAAAGGATGAGGGGGGGTGTCACACGATGTAAAAGGAGGGGGTGTCAAGCGGTGTAAAGAGAGGGGGGAGAGGGAAGAGTCCCACGGTGTAAAGGGGGGGTCCAGCGGCGAAAAGAAGAGGGGTGAAGGGGAGGGAAAGGGGTATGTAAAAGGTATCCAGCGGCGTAAAAGGATGAGGGGGAGGGGGGAGTCACATTATGTAAAAGGAGGAGGGGGGAGTGTCCAGCAGCGTAAAAGGAGGAGCCACACGATGTAAAAGAGGGGGGAGGGGAGGGAAGGAGTCCCACTGCGTAAAGGGGGGGGGGGGGGGTCCAGCAGCTAAAAGAAAAGGGATGAAGAAGGGGTCCAGTAGCATAAAAGGAGGAGGGGGGAGTCACACGATGTAAAAGGATGGGGTGACCTGTGCTGTAAAGAGGGGGGGGGGAGTATGTAAAAGGAGGGGGGGTCCAGCGGCATCAAAAAAGGATGGGGGGGGGGGGGAGTCCAGCGGCGTAAAAGGAGGAGGGGGAGTCACACAATGTAAAATGAGGGGGATGTCCAGTGGCGTAAAGGGGGGGGTGGTCCAGCGGTGTAAAAGGAGGAGGGGGAGTCACACGATGTAAAAGGAGGAAGTGTCCAGCGGCGTAAAGAGAGAGGGGGGGGGGCAAAAAGAAAAGTGATGAAGGTGGGGGGGGGGGGGGGGGTCGGGGGTATGTATGAAGGTGGGGGGGTAATTTCAAGCTGATTGTGTACATTGGCTCAGGTTCCCCATCAATCTCTATCATTTACATTGCAGACCGCGGTGTCTTCTCACACTTGTAGAGGGTACAATCAATGACTGATTTAGAGTACAGAAACACAAACCACATTTTGAAGCCGGTGACATTGCGTTATAATAGGACCTTTAAATAGAAAAGAAGCCATGTGGTCCTTGTTTGATAAAAGTGCAGGATGACCGATCAGACCTTCGCTTTCCTGCCATCCAGTGGTCAGGGAGGGTTACTGCTTCACTGACAGGTTCTCTTTGATCACCTCCTCCCTGCAATGACTTGTTTTCATAGAAGAGAAGTGAGCACAGCGCCACCTGCCGGCGGAGCCCCAAACACACTTCCAGTGTTTACAATCAGCGCGCGTACGTCACTCAAGGGGGCGTGCCCGCTATCATTTATACACAGAGAAGCCGCGCATGCGCAGTGAGCAGGGAATAGAAGTGAGAATGGAGGGAATAGTTACCCAGCTTGCGGAGGATCCTCTTACACTCATCCCGGCTGAAGTCCAGCAGGGTGGGCCACACCACAGGCATCCTGTCCCGGCGTGCTCTGCGGTCACTCAGGCCTGGAAGGCATCACTCCCAGCAGCCCCTGTCACTGTGCTGAGGGGACCCTTGTGACAGCGGGAGACCACACCCCCGCCCTGCCAGGAGCGGACCAATAGCGGGACACCCGGGGAGTCCTGCTGAGACACTCGCGGCGGGCTAGCGATGAAAGCCTCCCGCCCCACTGAGGGAGAAGTCCCCTGCCAGCACAGATCCAACGGGTTTGATTGCGGCTCCCTCTGTCAAGATGGCGCGCCGGTGACATTGCGCATGCGCGGGTCTCGCCGGAAAAGACGTTCTCCCAACCTGATTGGCTGAGGGACCGAATGGGGGGCGGGGACGGAGCGTTGAGACTCAGGGACGGAGGCCGGCGAGGAACATTGTGAGAGATGTTATAGCGCCCTCTAGGTGGTACTGCAACTCAGGAGGACTCAGCGGTATAGTTAGGTAGACTTTTATCAACTAGAATTATTAATGATAATATAATTACATAGCTCCCAACTGTCTCTGATTTGAAGGGACTGTCCCTGATTTGGAGCAATGTCCCTCTGTCCCTCATTCCTTATTTGTCCCTCATTTTGGTCTAATCTTTATAGATGTATATAAAATGCACTTTTTATCTTTCAAAAAGTGTTTTCCAGTTCTAAACCTTTTGTCCAATTTCTAAATTGCTGCATTTGTACATTTTAAAAGCCAATATAAAGGAATAGTAGTGGTAAAAAAAAAGAAAAAAAGTCCTTGTGGATTTAACTAACCTTTTTTTTTTGTTAATTCTCCTTTAAGGGGGTGTGGCAGGGGGCGTGTCCTATGCCTACATACATTTGTTAGTAGGTGTCCTTCATTCCCATATCTCCCAACTGTCCCGGATTTCGAGGGACTGTCCCTGATTTGGAGCAAAGTCCCTCTGTCCCTATTTCCTCCTCATTTGTCCCTCATTTTGTTCTGATCTATATAGTTGTATATAAAATGCACTTTTTATTTTTGAAAAAGTGTTTCCCAGTGCTAAACCTTTCATCTGATTTCTAAATTGTTGCATTTGTAAATTTTAAAAGCCAATATAAAGGAATAGTAGTTGTAAAAAAAAGCACTTGTGGGTTTCACCAATTTTGTTTTTTTTTTTTGTACAATTCTCCTTTAACCACTTAAGGACCAGCCTCGTTCTGGATTTTAAGTGTTTACATGTTTAAAACAGTTTTTTTTTTGCTAGAAAATTACTTAGAACCCCCAAACATTATATATGTTTTTTTCGAACATCCTAGAGAATAAAATGGCGGTCGTTGCAATACTTTTTTTGCACCGTATTTGCGCAGCGGTCTTATAAGCGCACATTTTTTGGAAAAGATTCACTTTTTTTGAATAAAAAAATAAGACAACAGTAAAGTTAGCCCAATTTTTTTTTTATATTGTGAAATATAATGTTACGCCAAGTAAATTGATACCCAACATGTCACGCTTCAAAATTGCACCCGCTCGTGGAATGGCGTCAAACTTTTACCCTCCAAAATCTCCATAGGCGATGTTTAAAAAATTCTACAGGTTGCATGTTTTGCGTTACAGAGGAGGTCTAGGGCTAGAATTATTGCTCTCACTCTACTGATCGTGGTGATACCTCACATGTGTGGTTTGACCACCGTTTTCATATGCGGGTGCTACTCGCGTATGCGTTCGCTTCTGCGCGCGAGCTCGTCGGGACGGGGGTTTTGTTTTTTTTTTTTTTTATTTATTTTTATTATTTATTTTACATTATTTTATTTTTTTTTACACTGTTTTAAAAAAAACATGTGTCACTTTTATTCCTATTACAAGGAATGTAAACATCCCTTGTAATAGAAAAAAGCATGACAGACGGCGGCAAAGTGGTTTAAAAACCCTGACTGGGCGTCATATGACGTGATCAGGATATTGAGCCGCTGCGCGCCCCCGGGGGCCCGCATCGCGGCGATCGTTGTTGCGGGGTGTCAGTCTGACACCCCGCAACACCGATCTAGGTAAAGAGTCTCTGACGGAGACTCTTTACCATGTGATCAGCCGTGTCCAATCACGGCTGATCATGATGTAAATAGGAAGAGCCGGTGATCGGCTTTTCCTCACTCACATCTGACAGACGTGAGTAGACGAGAGCCGATCGGCTGCTCTCCTGACAGGGGGGGTCTGTGCTGATTGTTTATCAGCACAGCCCCCCCTCGGATCCTACCCAGGACCACCAGGGAAGCCGCCCAGGACCACCAGGGAAACCAGCCACACTGGACCACCAGGTATGCCTCCTAGACCCCCAGGGAAAAACTAATCAGTGCAAAGGCAGCTGCCAATCAATGCCCAGGCAGCTGCCAATCAGTGCCCACTCCAATGCCTACCACTGCCAGTGCCACCAGGATTGCCTATCAGTGCCGTGTATCAGTGCCCAGCAGTGCCGCCTATCAGTGCCCAGCAGTGCCGCCTATCAGTGCCCAGCAGTGCCGCCTATCAGTGCCCATCAGTGCCACCCATAAGAACCCATCTTTGCAGCCTATTAGTGCCCATCAGTTAGAGTTGCCACCTCATCCCTTTAAACCCGAACACATATGAATTACACAGGTTCTGAGGCTAACCAAATGCAGATAAGGCACCAAGTGAGTTTAATTACCACCTTAATCAGCCACAGAACCTGTCTAATTATTATGTGTTCGGGTTTAAAGGGATGAGGTGGCAACCATACCATCAGTGCCACCCATGAGTGCCCATCAGTGCCACCTATCAATGCCCATCAGTGCTGCATATCAGTGCCACCCAATGTGTACAGTTTTTTTTTTGGGGGGGGGTACGAGTAGCTTGTCTTGCCTAGGGCGCAAAATAGTCTAGCACCGGCCCTGGTCCTCTGTATATTTCCTTCTTTTCATACCTGCGTAGTCTGTGTCCGTTATATAGGAGATGACGATGATGGATGTCAGCTATACACCCCAATACATTCCAATAATACATGTCTATTATAAACAAAACAAAGTCCCCATACTGGGACCAGTACCCTGCCATCTCCATACTGGGACCAGTACTCTGCCATCTCCATACTGGGACCAGTACCCTGCCATCTCCATACTGGGACCATGTCAGGGATCTACCAGCACCAGTCCAGGGCACTTGCATTCGCCTATGTGCCGGCGCGCTTCCATTCGGACACGGCATCAAACTGCTGTGCATCAGCGCGGCGCTCGGGCGCGCGCGGGTGCGCGCGCTCGCGTTAGCGCCGGTTTGGTGCCATTTTAGCACATAAAAGTTCCCCTGTTCCATGAGAACATCGCTGCTTCGTCTCAGCTCTGTGAATCTGTTGACCCGTATCCTGATTGTCTGCTACCTGATCGTGACCCGGCTTGTTTGACCATCCGACCTGCTCCAATCCTGATCCGGCTTGTCTGACTACTCTTCTGTCTGTATTTGCTACCGTTGCCGAACCCTGCCTGTTCACCGACTCTGCCTCGCCTGCCGTTATTACCTGTGCCAGCTACCTGCCGACCCGGACTGTCTGACTCTGTTTGTGCCTACTGTTCACTTGCTGTTGCACCTTCAGCTTCAGCTTCAGTGATCTCTCCCTCCATTGTGTCAAGCCTGCTGCCGTTCCAGTCTCCTCTCACCTGCAACCCAGTGAGTCAAGTTACTGCTGTTCCAGTCTCCACTCACCTGCAGCTCTGCCATCCCAGGAGGGATCTCTGCCTCCACATCAGAGACTATACAGGCACTCCTACCCCACTGCGCTCAGGAGACCACTGTCCCCACTCCAGTGGCTCCTGAACCAGCGTTGTATGAGAGGTCTTCTCCTACAGTCAGGCTCTCCTACCAGGTACCTTACAGTACGAAGCAGCCATGACTGAGCCTGCAGGAGATACCTCCCCTTTGAGAGAAATATGCACCCACCTTGCGGCCCTCACTCAAGCCGTACAATCCCTTCAGGATAACTACAACAGACTGGAGGGACAAGTCCAGAACCTAGCAGGGCCTAACCCCTTGGCCTCCTCTTCAGCCACAACCCCAGCACAGACGGCTCCTGGACCTTCTGTTGTAATGCTCCCACCTGAACCAAAGGTTCCCACTCCTGATAGATTCTCTGGAGACCGGTCCAAGTTCCGGGCCTTTCGCAACGCCTGCAAACTTTTCTTTGCGTTACAGCCCCGAACTTTTTCACTGGAGGCCACCAAAGTGGGGTTTGTGATCTCCCTCCTACAAGGGGAACCTCAGATCTGGGCTCATCGGCTACTTGAGGAGGACTCAGTCCTAACCCAGTCTTTATCCTCTTTCTTTGAAGCCATGGCACAAATTTATGAGGACCCTCAACAGACTGCAACAGCTGAATCAGCACTGCTCACGCTCCAGCAAGGTCGCAGACCTGCGGAAGATTATGTCATGAACTTTAGACGTTGGAGTGCGGACACTCAGTGGAATGACGCGGCCCTGCGTCATCAGTTCCGCTTAGGTCTGTCTGAAGGTTTAAAGGACGAACTTGCCCGAGTGGGTGTACCAGACACTCTTGAAGCATTAATTAATCTGACTATCCAAATTGACCGGCGAATCCGGGAACGTCGTTCTGAACGATCCACTTTACAATCCCGCCCGATGTGGATGACAGCCAGAGCACCACTCCCGGCAGCACGCTACTTACCCCCATCCAGTTCAAATCCAGCTAATGCTATGCCTGACTCTGCGGAGCCTATGCAATTGGGACTGATGCGACCTGCCTTATCGCCTGAAGAACGGGCCCGGCGCCGGCAACTCAATCTGTGCCTCTACTGCGGTGGGACTGGGCACTATGTCCTGAACTGTCCAGTCAAATTAAGTAAGTGCCCATCCTCTGTGTATACCAGTCTTTCTGCTCTGTCTGCGAACTCTACCCACATTGCCATTCCTCTGTCTTTACAGCTGCAAGAAGGGACAATAACGATCAACGCCATCATTGATTCCGGAGCATGCAGTTGCTTTATTGACTCAAACTTTGCCAGCCAGCATAACATTCCATTACAAACCAAGACCCATGGACTCGCTGTGTTTCTAGCTGATGGTTCCCGCATCAGATCAGGACAAGTAACCCAAGAAACCCTGCCTCTGCCTGCTTCTACTTCCTCCCAACACAAGGAACTGCTGGTTCTTGATGTCATCTCCTCCCCTATGTTTCCCATCATCCTGGGCATTCCTTGGCTGCAGGCCCACAACCCTTACATTCATTGGACATCTGGAGAAGTGAAATTCTCATCTTCTTACTGTCTTAAACACTGTTTAAAGGAAGATTCGGATTCTTCATCTACTCTACTTTGTCTAGACACCGACCAGAAACTCTGCCAGGTCATACCTAAACAATATCATGAATTCATCGATGTTTTTAGTAAAAAGGGGGCAGACTCTCTTCCACCTCATCGGCCCTACGATTGCCCCATTGATTTGCTGCCTGGATCCGAGATACCATTCGGACGCATTTTTCCTTTATCCGAGAAGGAACAGGAAATACTAAAAACATATATAGATGAGAATCTGGCCAAAGGTTTTATACGTCACTCTACCTCTCCAGCTGGTGCCGGAATATTTTTTGTGACCAAAAAGGACAAGTCGCTCCGGCCGTGTATCGATTATCGTGAGCTAAACAAGATCACGGTCAAAAATCGGTATCCCCTACCCTTGATACCTGAACTTTTTCAAAAATTAAGGACTGCCGTCATCTTCACCAAGCTTGACCTAAGAGGGGCATATAATCTAGTCCGCATCCGGGCTGGACATGAGTGGAAGACAGCATTCCGAACCCGATTCGGGCATTATGAATACCTGGTCATGCCCTTTGGACTCTGCAACGCCCCTGCAACTTTTCAACACCTGATTAACGACGTCCTCAGGGACTTTCTAGATGTGTTTGTAATTGCATACCTGGACGATATCTTGATTTTTTCTGAATCCCGTGAATTGCATCAGGAACATGTTCGCAGGGTGTTGGGTCGTCTCCGCTTACACAGTCTGTACGCAAAAGCGGAGAAATGTGAGTTTGAACAACAGAGCATCCAATTTTTGGGGTTAATCATCTCCGCAACAGGCATCAAGATGGACCCACAAAAAGTGTCCGCTGTGCTGGACTGGCCGGTACCCTTGGACAAGAAAGGAGTTCAACGGTTTGTGGGGTTTGCAAACTTCTACAGAAAATTCATCAGGGGGTTCTCAGCCATAATTGCACCCATCACGCAGTTAACCAAACAAAATATCCGTTTCTCCTGGAACCAACTTGCCCAAGATGCCTTCGAAAATCTCAAGAAACTGTTTACTTCAGCACCTATCCTCAGCCACCCTGAACCATCCCTACCGTTTATTTTAGAGGTTGATGCCTCCGAGATTGCGGTAGGTGCGATTCTTTCACAGCGCAAAGGTAGCAAAGAGATAATGCATCCTGTAGGGTTCTTCTCCCGTAAACTCTCCCCTGCGGAGAAGAATTATGACGTTGGTGACCGAGAACTTCTCGCTATTAAAGCTGCTCTAGAAGAATGGAGGTACCTGTTGGAGGGGGCTATGCATCCAGTACTAATTTATACTGACCATAAAAACCTAGAATACTTACGATCTGCCAAACGTCTGAAGCCTCGACAAGCCCGCTGGGCTCTGTTTTTCTCACGTTTCTCCTTCCACATCACGTACCGTCCAGGCTCTAAAAATATCAAACCAGACGCATTATCACGTATGCATGACAATCCTAAGGACTTATCCACTCCGGACACCATCTTACCCTCAAACAGTTTTTTACTGCTGCAAAAAGATTTACTTTCTCTGATTAAGGAAGCATCCTCTGAATCAGCCAGGCCTACTGGAATTTCTTTAGTAAGTAGAGATGGTCTGTTCTGGAAAGGAAGCCAAATTTTTGTTCCTGAAGACATTCGAGTCAAGGTTTTAACACTTCTCCACGACCACCCATTGGCAGGCCACTTTGGAGTCCGCAAGACCCTGGAACTAGTACAGCGTACTTTCTGGTGGCCCAATCTGAAAGACTTTTGTGAAAAGTATGTTAGTTCCTGTCCCATCTGCATCCAGAATAAGTCATCCAGGAATCGAGCTTGGGGCCTATTGAAACCATTGCCCGTACCCGACAGACCATGGAAAATGATTTCTATGGACTTTATTGTGGAACTTCCATGTTCTGAAGGATGTTCAGCTATCTTTGTAGTTGTGGACCGTCTAACCAAAATGGCTCATTTTCTACCTTTAAGGGGAACCCCATCTGCCTCCGAAACTGCTCGCACATTTATCAAGGAGATCATCAGACTTCATGGAGTACCTACAAACATAGTTTCTGACAGAGGGGTTCAATTCACTTCACGTTTCTGGAGATCCCTGTGTGAAACCCTAAAGATTGAATTGGCCTTGTCCTCGGCATACCATCCTCAGACAAACGGTCAGACAGAAAGGACTAATCAGACCTTGGAACAATACATCAGATGCTTCACATCATTCACACAAGATGATTGGGTATCTCTATTACCCTTAGCAGAATTTGCCTATAACAATGCCAAACATTCTGCCACCGGTCAATCTCCTTTTTTCGCCAATTATGGCTTTCACCTAACCTTTCTACCTGATTTCCTTTCAGAGTCTTCGGTTCCAGCAGTACAAAGTACGGTGGAGTTCCTCAGTCACAACAGCCGGTTGTTACAGGAAACGGTATCCAAGGCTCAGGCTGATGGTAAGAGAATCTTCGACCGGAAAAGAAGGGGGGAGCTGAACTTGCAAATTGGCGACCAGGTATGGCTTTCTACTGTTAATATCAAATTAGCATGTCCTTCCAAGAAGTTGGCACCTAGATTCATGGGACCTTTTCCAGTCAGAAGGAAAATCAATGAAGTATCTTATGAGTTGACGTTACCTGATTCATTTAAAATTCACCCAGTATTCCATGTATCTCTGCTTAAACCTGCTGTACCTGATCCCTTTCCTGCTAGGGGCACAAGACCCCCTGAACCTGTTGTAGTTAATGGCAGCGAGGAATTTGGGGTCGAGGCTATCCTTGATTGTAGAAGAAGGCAAGGGCAAAACCAATTCTTAATCAAGTGGAAAGGCTACGGCCCAGAAAGTAACTCATGGGAACCGGACAGTAATGTGCATGCCAGGCGTTTAGTGCGCGCTTATTTTTCTACTCATCCTGAGAAGAAGAGGTTGTTGGGCATCCGGAGGCTGCCCCTTGGGGGGGGGCAATGTCAGGGATCTACCAGCACCAGTCCAGGGCACTTGCATTAGCCTATGCGCCGGCGCGCTTCCATTCGGACACGGCATCAAACTGCTGTGCATCAGCGCGGCGCTCGGGCGCGCGCGCGCGTTCGCGCCGGTTTGGCGCCATTTTAGCACATAAAAGTTCCCCTGTTCCATGAGAACATCGCTGCTTCGTCTCAGCTCTGTGAATCTGTTGACCCGTATCCTGATTGTCTGCTACCTGATCTTGACCCGGCTTGTTTGACCATCCGACCTGCTCCAATCCTGATCCGGCTTGTCTGACTACTCTTCTGTCTGTATTTGCTACCGTTGCCGAACCCTGCCTGTTCACCGACTCTGCCTCGCCTGCCGTTATTACCTGTGCCAGCTACCTGCCGACCCGGACTGTCTGACTCTGTTTGTGCCTACTGTTCACTTGCTGTTGCACCTTCAGCTTCAGCTTCAGTGATCTCTCCCTCCATTGTGTCAAGCCTGCTGCCGTTCCAGTCTCCTCTCACCTGCAACCCAGTGAGTCAAGTTACTGCTGTTCCAGTCTCCACTCACCTGCAGCTCTGCCATCCCAGGAGGGATCTCTGCCTCCACATCAGAGACTATACAGGCACTCCTACCCCACTGCGCTCAGGAGACCACTGTCCCCACTCCAGTGGCTCCTGAACCAGCGTTGTATGAGAAGTCTTCTCCTACAGTCAGGCTCTCCTACCAGGTACCTTACAGACCAGTACCCTGCCAACCCACATACTGGGACCAGTACCCTGCCATCTCCATACTGGGACCAGTACTCTGCCAACCCCCATACTGGGACCAGTACTCTGCCAACCCCCATACTGGGACCAGTACTCTGCCAACCCCCATACTGGGACCAGTACCCTGCCAACCCCCATACTGGGACCAGTACCCTGCCATCCCCTTTCAATAATACATGTCTATTATAAACAAACAAAGTCCCCATACTGGGACCAGTACCCTGCCATCTCCATACTGGGACCAGTACCCTGCCATCTCCATACTGGGACCAATACCCTGCCATCTCCATACTGGGACCAGTACCCGGCCATCTCCATACTGGGACCAGTACCCTGCCATCCCCATACAGGGACCAGTACCCTGCCATCCCCATACTGGGACCAGTACCCTGCCATCCCCATACAGGGACCAGTACCCTGCCATCCCCGTACTGGGACCAGTACTCTGCCATCCCTGTACTGGGACCAGTACTCTGCCATCCCCATACTGGGACCAGTACCCTGCCATCCCCGTACTGGGACCAGTGACCTGCCACTTCCCCCATTACTGTCCAGCAATAGGCTGGGGTGGCTTCATGACAGCCTGGGCTCAGGGAAAGTGGGTTAAATGATGCTGACCTTCATTTGACCAGGAAGACTGAGGACATCTAGTGGTGGACAATAAGTACTGCTAGCAACACTTTTAAAAAAATATTTTTTCATTTTAAAGCGAAGTAAAGCCCCCCTGTTTACTTGTATCTACAGGTAAACCTATAATAAGGCTTACCTGTATATACAGTGAATATCTCATAAACGTGCGCTGTTTAAGAGATATTTACTATAGTAGCAGCCAGTGACATAACCGGTGCATTTGCAGTGCGTTGTGAATGGACGGCATGCCATTGGCATGTCCATTGAGACAGCCATGTCGTGCCTCCGGCACGCATTTGTGGGAGCGATGTCATCGCGGCTCAGCTATTCAAATAACCAAAGCCCACAAACCCAAAAGGATAACCGGGAGAAGATGGAAGCCCTGTCAGTGGTGACAGCACACTGCTGGAAGGCTTCGTTCTAAGTACACATGTGCAATTCATTTAGTTCCGAATTAGTTTTTTAACAAATTTCAACAAATTCGTTAATTCAGGTGAAACATCCGAATTAACGAAAACCAAAATTTGAATATTCGTAAATTCAGAAATTCGAAAATCTGAAATAATAACTAACTATTAAATTATCGGTATTGAAATTTCCTTTCAAATTTGGCTGTTAGTGAATGTAACGAATACGAATTTATCCGAAGTTACAAATGATCCGAAATAATGAATGCCGTATCTAAACAAATGGAACATAACAAATTAACAATAATAAATAACAATAATAATAATAAAAAACTTTTTATTATTATTATTTATTAGTTCTGTTCCATTTGTTTAGATGCGGCATTCGTTATTTCGGATAATTTGTAACTTCCGATAAATTCGTATCCGTTACGTTCACTAACAGCCAAATTTAATACTTAGTTATTATTAGTTAGTTTATTCTTTCGAATGTTCGGATTTTCTTTCTTATTTTCGAATTTTCAAATTTACGACTTGAAACCATAACGAATGACCCGAAAAAAAAAAAAAAAATGAAACAAATGTCTTAGTTATTATTAGTTAGTTATTATTTCAAATATTCGGATTTTTGTTCTTTCAAATTTTTGGATTTTCTTTCTTATTTTCAGATTTTCGGATTGTTGAATTTACAAAATTCTGAATTTACTAAATTATGAATTTTTGAATATAAGAATTTTCTAAATTACGAATTTTCAAATTTTAGGTATTATTGAATTTATGTGTTGCATACTAGCGCATTATGCTATTATCCTTCAGGAGCCTTTTTTTTTTACGTTTTGTTTTTTTTTTTTGCGGTTTACTACTGCTTCAATAGGTTATTTATTATTTAACCACTTGCTTACTGGGCACTTAAACCCCCCCTCCTGTCCAGACCAATTTTCAGCTTTCAGCGCTGATGCACTTTGAATGACAATTGCGCGGTCATACAATACTGTACCCAAATGAAAATTTTATCATATTTTTTCCCACAAATAGAGCTTTCTTTTGGTGATATTTGATCACCTCTGCAGTTTTTATTTTTTGTTAAAAAAATTTAAAAATACCGAACTTTTAAAAAAAAATTATTATTTTTTTTTTTTACATTTTGTTTTAAAATTTTGCAAACAGGTAATTTTTCTCCTTCATTGATGTACGCTGATAAGGCGGCACTGATGGGCACCGATGGGTGGCAGTGATGGGCACTGATGGGTGGCAGTGATGGGGCACTGATGGGTGGCAATAATGGGCACTGATCGGCACTGGTTGGTTACACTGATAGGCAGCACTGCTAGGTGGCACTGATTGGTACCACTGGTGGGCATTGATAGGTGGCACTTGTGGGCATTGAGAGGTGGCACTCATGGGCATTGATAGGTGGCACTGTGGGCACTGGCAGGTGGCACTGATTGGCACCACTGGTGGGCATTGATAGGTTGCACTTGTGGGCATTGAAAGGTGGCACTCATGGGCATTGATAGATGGCACTGTGGGCACTGGCAGGGGGTACTGGTGGGCACAGATGAGGCAGAATCACCTCTTCCTCTTCGGGACCGATGTCCCTTGCACATGAGCCGGTGATCAGCTTTTTTTTCTCCTCACGGAGAAAAAAAAAAAACGATTGCTGAGCTTTTGTTTACATCATGTGATCAGCTGTCATTGGCTGACAGCTGATCACGTAGTAAGGGGCCGGGATCGGATCTGTGCTCACCCGAGTCTCAACGACTCGGTGATCACAGCATAGCCGTCATTCGGCTATAGCATGGACGCCAAGTGGTTAATCATTTTGACTGGAAGTCTGCTTCAACAAACACCAGTGTAATGGAAATTTGTAAGTTCTGTATATAATTGTAAGTTCTGTATATAATTGTATTCTATTTTGTATGTATTGCACACTGCCCTCACTATGCACACGGCACTAATAATGTTTTCAGTACATGTTTACATTCTTTTGAGTCCTGATTAGAATTAGCCTGCCTATGTTACGGCCCTTGTTACCATAAAAGTACAATTGTAATATTAATGTGATACCTACGTAATCATGTGTATAAAAACCTTCAATTGCATCATAATAAAGCAGAACAGTTATTTCTTAAGTCGTCTTCCAGGACGGCACCCTGAGAGATGACTGGTCCTCCTGACAGGAAACATAATCAAGAAAGAGGTTAAAAACCCCGCCCCTCCCTGCACTCCTCAGTTTTTGATTGTGTTTCCCCACAGCGAAACAGTTTGTTTTTTTCTAATAGACGGAAGGCCGTGGGCTGGAAGTCCCCCCTTGGGCGCCAGACTGCAGGTTTTTGGAAAACCTTTGGGTTTGGTAGGGCTTGCCCTTCCCGGGGGGGTTCGTTCCCCTATTTTTCTCAGGTTGGCAATGAAGAGCTCCCCATGAGAACTGGAGGACCCTGGGCACTCTGAGTCTCCAGAACTCCAGGGACCATGTTCCTGCTCCTACCTCTCCTTACCTCATGGTTTTTAGAGAGGATTTGCCACATGCTGCTTGTTTGCTGCTCTTTGCTGGGTTCCTGGCCGCCTCAGCGCCGGCGGCTGTGTGTAGGATCGGCGCCATTTTGCGGTGGTCATTTCTGGGAGGAAATGACGTCACGGCGGCCCGGGCACTGGAGCGCGCCGCCCACAGAGGAGGAAGTGGCCTCGGCAAGATGGCGGTGGCGTTCGGAACGCCATGAGGAGCCAGCAGCCGGCTTGAAACAGGTACCAGCACTTAAGAGGGGATTAATTACGGGCGGCAGAGGCAGTGTCAGGCAAGGAGCAGGCGTCCACTACTCACTCACAGCAATGGAGCAGGAGGAGTTTACAGCCGTTGTGGAGGCCACCGGGGGTGAGTCTGTCAGGCTGGAGGAGATAAGGGAGGGGGTGCCCCTCTAGCTTTTCCCTCATAAGAGATCTCGTTTTATTTGTTACTAGCTAAATGGGCTTCTTATTTTGCAGACACAGAAACCCAGAGTGTTGCCAGTAGACCGAGACCCAAAAATCCTTCCCGTTCCAAGAGGTGTGGGTACTGCAATGATAAACTAACTGCAGAGCACACCAAGCCGTTCTGTTACAAATGCATTCATAAATTATCGGGGAAGGAGACTTCAGAGGTTATGAGAGAGTTTCTCTCAGTACAATCTGAGATGCTGTCCACACTTAAAGCCTTCCAGGCTAGCCTCAATACTAGGCAGGATAGCAGAGAGGGCTCATCCTCCCAGGAAAGTGCTCTTTCTAATGTTAGACAGGTGAGCACTGCTCCGCAGAAACCGCCATCTTCTCAGGATTCGGAAGAAGAGGCAGAAGAAGTGGAAGGTCCCTGCCAAAGTCTCCTTGAAGAAGGGGAAGAGGCAGAAGATAGCCAGGAGGAAGGGGAGCATTCCAGGCCAGGTAGACATATCTTCTCAACAGACGATATGGAGGGCTTCCTAGGGGCTATTTATGCTTCTGAGGAGATCCAGGAGCCGGAGGCTCAGACTTCTGTACAGGATAGATTGTATCAGGGGTTGTCTAAGGCTCAGTCTAAAGTGTTACCTATCCACCAGTCTCTGAAAGACATTGTTTTAAGAGAGTGGAAGGAGCCAGAAAATAAACTTCAGAAGTTTAAAACCTGGAAACACAGGTGTCCGTTTAAGGAAGAGGAGCAGGAGAAGTTTTTTAAATTTCCCAAACTAGATGCATCTCTGGCACAGGTGTCTAAACAATCTGACCTGTCTTTTGAAGACGCAGGTAACATCCGGGACCAAATGGACCGTAGGTCTGAGACCCTTTTACGCAGGGCCTGGGAGGCCAATGCGGCTACTTTAAGTCCGGCTTTAGCTTCAGCTTGTATAGCCAGGAATACTAACATGTGGCTGAATAAGCTAACTGATCATGTGGCGAGTTCTTCCAAGTCCAAGGATCTTTTGGATTCCTTGGAGGTAATTGGTAAGGCGGTAGCCTTTCTTGCGGATGCGGCTGTGGAGTCAGTGCGGACTTCAGCTAAGACAGCAGCGCTTCTCAATTCTGCTAGAAGAGCCATATGGGTTAAGACCTGCGATGGGGATCATACCTCTAAGACTAGGTTATGCGGTCTTCCTTTTGAAGGATCTCTCCTGTTTGGTACAGGGTTGGACCAGACCCTCTCCAGATCTACGGAGAAGGGGAAGAAATTTCCGGTTAAACCTAAAAAGGCCAAAAAATTTTTTCGAGGCCCCCAGGTCAACAACCAGTTTAAAGGCCATAAGGAAGGAAAGAAGTGGAGTGTTGGTAAAGCCAAACAGAAAGGAGCTCTCCTTTTCTCCGGCCCTAAGGTCGCAGACAGGGATCCTAAGTGACGCCAGCACCAAGGTGGGAGGGAGGCTAGCACAATTTATCCCACAGTGGGAGCGGGTAGTCCAAAGCCCTCTTGTCCTTCAGTGTATAAGAGAGGGCTATGGGCTAGAATTTGCTTCCAGGCCTCCACAGACATTTCTACTGACATTTTTACCCAGAGAAAAGCCAAAAGCCATAGGACTCATGGAAAATATCAAGCAGTTGGCGAGTCAGAGGGTCATTCTCCCAGTTCCGGCGGATCAGCAAGGAAAGGGTTTTTATTCCCACGTCTTTGTTGTTCCAAAACCGTCCGGGAAATTCAGGTTAATCCTGAATCTAAGGAAATTAAATACCTTCCTGCGATACAAAAGATTTCGCATGGAATCGGTCTATACGGTCAGGAAACTTCTGTTAAAAGAGGTCTTCATGGCTACCATAGACCTGAAGGATGCATATCTGCATATTCCCATTCTTCCGCAGCACCAGGTATTCCTTCGCTTTGCTATCCGCACGCATCGGGGTACACAGCACTGGCAGTTCCAGGCCCTACCTTTCGGACTGGGGGCCAGTCCAAGGGTGTTTACAAAGATCCTTGCAGAGGTCATCTCCTACCTGCACCTTCAGGGGATTTCCCTGATACCATATCTAGACGACCTGCTGGTCTACAACCTTTCCAGGGAATCCCTTCTCCAGGATCTGGACAAGGTAATATCCACCTTGGAGTCCCTGGGATGGTTGATAAGTCAGGAGAAATCCTCTCTGATTCCTTCTCAGACCAAACTCTACCTGGGTCTGTGGGTGGACTCGGTAAGGCAGAAACTGATCCTTCCGCAGGAGAAGATAGAAGCATTGATTACTTCAGTGTCTTCAATCCGGCACCAGAAGGTAGTATTCAGAAGAGTGATCATGAAGATTCTAGGTCTCATGACCTCATGTATCCCGGCAGTGCCTTGGGCCCAGCTCCATTCAAGACCCCTGCAAAACTTCCTTCTATCCTCATGGGATGGAAAGAAGCAATCCCTAGATACTCTGGTGACCATTCCTCTAAGAATAAGAAATTCCTTACTTTGGTGGCTCGACCCTCAAAGGTTGGGGGCAGGCCACCTTTGGTTCCAGCTTCAGCCGGTCAGAATAACGACCGATGCGAGCTCGTGGGGATGGGGGGCCCATCTAGAAGAACTGCAAGCTCAGGGTGTGTGGGACACACGACAGAGAACTGCCTCTTCCAATTTCCGGGAATTGTTAGCTGTCAGGGAGGCTCTAATAGCCTTCGAGAACAAGATCAAGGGAAAGGAAGTTCATATCCTCTCCGACAATTCCACAACAGTGGCCTTTCGGAACCGTCAAGGGGGTACACGATCGCTTTCCCTAATGAATCTCACACAGCAGATTCTAGAATGGTAGGAGCAGAGAATACCGTCCATTTCTGCGGTACACATAAGGGGAGTTTTCAACATAGAGGCAGACTTCCGTCGTCAGACAGTACAACAGGGAGAATGGGAGCTAAACCCCGAAGTTTTCACCAGGGTCTGTCAACAGCTGGGTACACCGGAGATAGATCTTTTTGCCTGCAGGAAAAACAGGAGAGTCAAGAAGTATTTTTCCCTCTGCAGGGAACGAGGGTCCGAGGGGGTGGACGCATTGGCTCAGGAATGGGATTTCAGTCTGGCGTATGCCTTTCCTCCCTTACCTCTGATTCCAAGAATCCTTCAAAGACTGAGTCGGGCCAGGGGCAATTTGATCTTGATTGCCCCCTGGTGGCCCAAAGGGTCCTGGTTTCCCACGTTGTGGAACTGGGCGGTGGTGCCTCCGGTTCAGCTTCCAGAATGTCAGGATCTTCTGATTCAAGGCCCTCTTTACCATCCGAACCCCGGTTTCTTCAGGTTGACAGCCTGGCTGTTGAAAGGGAGTGCCTGCACAACAAGGGGTGTTCAGAGAAGGTGATTGACACCCTGTTACTGAGTAGAAAACCGGTAACTAGACGCATTTATGCTAGGGTCTGGGGGGCTTTTTCCCGTTGGTGTGAAGCGAGAAAAGTTCCCCAGAAGGAAATTCCAGTTATTTTAGACTTCCTACAGGAGGGAGTAGACCGAGGTTTAGCCACCAAAACTCTGAAGGTTCAAGTGGCGGCCTTGTCTAGTTTTCTGGATGTTAGATTAGCTCTAGATCCTTTAATTAAAAGATTCTTGTCGGCTAGAGAGAGACTTTCCCCGGTGCAAATGAAATTATTTCCACCGTGGGATTTATCTTTAGTCTTGGAAGCCCTGACCAGGGCACCTTTTGAGCCGTTGGCTCAATCGTCAGTCAGACTGATTTCTTTTAAAACCGCCTTCCTTCTGGCTGTTACTACAGCCAGAAGGGTGGGCGATTTGCATGCTCTTTCTATGAAGGAGCCTTTTTTCCGCCTGTTAGAAGACCGAATTATTCTCAGGCAGGACCCTTTGTACCTTCCCAAAGTAGCTTCACGCTTTCATAGGTCACAGGAGATTATTTTACCCTCCTTCTGTCTCAATCCACAGAACGAGAAGGAAAGGGCCTTCCATACGTTGGATGTCAGGAGATGTCTGTTGCTCTACCTAGAAAAGGTTAAAGAGTTTAGAAAATCCCAACATCTGTTAGTTAGTTTTTGTGAAGTTCGAAGAGGCGAACAGGCCTCTAGAACAACCATTGCTAGATGGATTAGACAGACTATTGCCATAGCTTATGAGCATTCAGGTCAGACGGCTCCAACTAATCTTAAAGCTCACTCTACAAGGTCTCTGGCAACCTCTTGGGCAGAAAGAGCCGGAGCATCGGTAGATCAAATCTGTAAGGCAGCAACGTGGTCAAGCCAGAACACGTTCCTGAAACATTACAGAGTGGAACTTCTGTCACCCCAGGATCTGGCCTTCGGCAGAAAGGTCCTGCAAGCGGTTGTCCCGCCCTAAGGTAGGCCTGAGCTACTTGCTCTTCTCTCAGGGTGCCGTCCTGGAAGACGACTTGAGAAAATGACCAGTTACACTTACCGGTAACTGTGTTTCTGGGAAGTCTTCCAGGACGGCAGGCCTACTTCCCACCCGGTTTGTATTTTTATATATTAGTACATTGGAGGTGTTTTCGTTTCACTTTCATGCACTGGTGTGGGTCAATACTTTTGCACAACTGAGGAGTGCAGGGAGGGGCGGGGTTTTTAACCTCTTTCTTGATTGTGTTTCCTGTCAGGAGGACCAGTCATCTCTCAGGGTGCCGTCCTGGAAGACTTCCCAGAAACACCGTTACCGGTAAGTGTAACTGGTCATTTTCTGCGGAGTGTATCTTTTGTGACTGTTCCCTACTGCAGTAGTTATTAATTTGGAACCACTAATCAATATGAGGATAGGAGTTGCCTATCATCAAAATGTCCAGGTCACCAGTAAGGATATTCACCCTAATCTGATTTATTTTACATCCAAAATAGGAGTTTTCCTTTCAATCTTAAATGATATTTAAAAAAAATAAAATACTACAGGCAAAGCCCCGTCTTGGTTCAGATTACAATGATTTGCCAGCTAATAACCTTATCAAACCGGAACACCAGAAAGTGATCCACATCTGTTAAACATTATCTAACCGTACAGGATATCAAAATGAAATGAACAAATCACATTTGTGTCTGTAAAGAGCGCTGCCAAAAATCTACATTTCCCGTCCAGAAACACCTGCTTGACTTGAAAGGAAACCGTTGTGATGACTAACAGTAAAGGAGACAAGGTTTGCAGGATTTCTCTTCTAAGAAGGGGGAACGTATACAATATAAAACTTCTATAGATACAGCCGAGTCTAACAATAGTTCTAGCAGTGCATAATAGGATTCCACTATGACGTGTTAATAGACTGACTTGTGTTATATTTCATGAGACATCTACGGGTTATGTTTTACAGACCGCAAGACTACCCAACCCATGACATCGTACACCCACTGCGCATATTTCCGAGAATGTTCAACATCAAACCACATGGGGAAAAGCATTTCGATTGGGTCAGAAATGCATGGACTTATTTTCTGGGAATAATGCTTAAAAATATATATTTTTTAAAGCGGAGTTCCACCCATTTTCTGAACTTCCTCCCTATTGTATCCCCTTAGCTCATTCTTTTCCAAAAGCAATTTTTTTTTCTACTTATGCCGCGCACACACGACCGGTTTTGCCGTCGGAATAAACTCCGAAGGTTTCTCCCAGGGAACTCCGACGGAATTCCATTCAAGCGGTCTTGCCTACACACGGTCAACCCAAAGTCCGACCGTCCAGAACCAATACCATTTTTTTTTTTTTTAGACATCGCAAGGCCACCGACCATGCTGGGTGGGTGGTACGTCCGGGTCTAGATGGAAAGACCAAACTGCGCTAAAACGTCAATCCGCAGCGCAAGCATAAGAATGAGCCCAAAGAGTGCCCCGAGGCGTGGTGAGCGCAAGGGGGCCCCCGCGTTCCGGGGAGCTCCGGTGAGAAACAAGTGGCAAAGCTCACGTCAAGCAATCAAAGGTTTCCAAGAACTGTGCGAGAGGACATTAAATAGGGCGATAAGGCAAAACCTAAACAACATAAAACAGAAATAATAATATTAATAACATGGGGTACATATGCATATTCATAGAAGGCTTACTTATCCTGTATGTCGTACATGTGACCCTTAAAAAGTACAGAGCAGGAAATGTCAAATCACAAGGAGTACAGTCAGAGAAAGCATGGGAGGGCAGGAGAGTCCCTAGGGAATGATGGAAACAGTAGTGTCGCAGATGGATGAAGTGAAGCGACTCCCCCCCCCCCCCGATTACGTCACTAGGTGATTTGCAAGGGTTCCTGGGATAGCAGCATCATGTATCCCGGGAGCCCTTGTGAATCGTCTACTGCCGAAATCTTGGAAGAAGGAGCGCCGCGCAGCGAGATTGGGAGGTGCATGCTGGGTAGCCAGCTGCACAGAAAAGAAATCCAGGAAATGAACACAGGAGGGCTTCAGGTGTCTGCTTCCAAGATCTGTGAGTAACAAACTATTTTAAAAGAAAGTAAAAGCACTAAAATGATGACGTGTTAGAAATGTTCATGTACAGGTTTAGACAATTACAGAGCAGTCTTAAACAAAACAAAAAAAATTTTGGGGGGACTGAAACTCCACTTTAAGCAAAAGTTTTATTTTTTGGCAACTTTTATTGTCATTTTTGTGAAAGTGAAAACCCTAAAAATGTACTTATTTGCTTCCGTTTGATCTCCTAAAGTGAACCTGTACCCAGACTACACACATTAAAGTATAATATATTTTGAGCAAGTAATAAAAGGACTTTGAAAAAAGCCCTCGCCCACCTCTGTAGCTATAGGCATTTTGGAGAAATGAATCTTCACATTTCACAACAGGCCCTGAAATCACAACTTCTTTCACTTTATTTACTCTAAAAGGACTTTTTTTTTTTTTTTTAAAAAAAGGTAATTTTATTAATGCCTGTAGAGAAAAACATAAATAAGATACAATGTGCCACACAGATGTACATGATACAAATACAGCATGTAATTCCACATATTGATCCACCCAGAAGTCTATATGGGTGTATATTAATTGAACAAAACATAAGATCAAACAATCACCAGCTGGTGACATACACATACTCATACAGAACAGCACAAGTGCATATGGTTAAAATTCAGGAGGGTACATTAAAAATAAAATAAAAGGGGGGTAAATCATTTTCTGAGATTAAACAAGCCTATTGGAAAGTTCACTATATAAAGTTTCTTATCCAGCACCAAGGTCCCCATAATAAAATGACACTCAAATCTCTATGTCACCTGACACAGCAGTGAGCCACCACAATTTTTTCTAATTTTTTAGGGCAACCTCGAGCAAGGTCAGTCAATTTCAGTGGCGTCTCCAGCTTTCATATTTAGGGGGGGGCACATGGGGGGACAGGGTCAAAAATAGGGGGGCAATATAAAATGCAAATATATATACGGTATAGATAGATAGATAGATCGATAGATCTATCTATATTCTATCTATCCTGGGGCCCTTTACCCCTTTACTATGATCCCACAATGGCCCTTTCACATGTTCTGCAGTGAGCTCCCTTCCTACTGTATTGGGCCCCCCCCAGGGTGACAGAGAACAAGAGATATATGTCACCAGCATACCAAGAAAATATAAGGGTCCAAAGCAGTGGGAGAACTATCAGGGTTGCAAAGGTTGTCTTGCCACCGGGCCCTGGTGTTCTGCCACGGTGGGGTTCCCCGGCCTCCTTTTTGCTGTCCTGCCCCTGCTATTGACAGCGCTGATCTGGCATCTCTTAGAATTTACAGGCTGGTTCTCCTGTCCTAAGGACGGGAGAAATCAGTCTGTTTTTTCAGTAACTGAGAGTCCTGATGGAGTCCTTCCTGCAACTCGCTCTTCTCCCTGCCAATGAGGATGCAGGGGAAGGAGCAGATCGGGTGGCCGTGGTTGTGTGAGCGCTTGCATTATGCAGTGTCAGGGGGGGAGGAATCACCCGCAGGAGCTGACTGGGGACGTTCTCCCTCTCAATAGAGACTGTATTACTCCAGTGGTGGCCCGAGTAAGATGCGGCACATCCGATATGAATGCAAACAAAAAGAAATTGCCTTTTTGTAAAAAAAATAAAAATAAATAAATACAAAATGTTTTTGGGGGGGGCACATGGTGGGGCCCAGCATAATGTTGGGGGGGGGGGTCAGGGCCCCCTCTGGGCCCCCCCCTAGGGTCGCCATTATACATCAGCTTTATTAACCATATGCTATCCGGGCCATTTCTGACACTTCGCTCCTACATGTAAAAATCTACTTTTTTTGCTAGAAAATTACTTAGAACCCCCAAACATTTTATATATTTATATAGATATATATCTATCTATATATATCTATATATAGATAGATATATATCTATCTATATATAGATATAGATAGATATATATATCGATATAACGCCAGCGACCCCCTCTTGCTGTGGTTGGACACAGTGAGAACCAATCAGCGGGTCTGGCAAACGCGATGTCCACCGGGACCCGCCGACCGTTCGGGAGGCACAACAGAATAAACAAAGCAGATCGCCGTTCTGTGAAAAGGGAAGACTGTGATCCTGTGTTCCTACAGGAACACAGATCTCTGTCTTCCCATAGTACAAGCACCGCCCCCCCTCCCACACACACACAGTGAGCAAGCACTCCCTAGGCACACATTTAACTCTTTGATCGTCTGTAATGTTAACCCCTTCCCTGACAGTGACAGTGCATATTTTTTTAGCACTGATCACTGTAATAATGTCACTGGCAATATCGCAGTCCCGCTTTAAGTCGCTGATTGCCGCCATTACTAGTAAAAAAAAAAGAGAGAGAGAGAGGAAAATTCCATAAATCTATCCCATAGTTTGTAGACGCTATAACTTTTGCACAAACCATTCAATATACACTTATTGGGTTTTTGTTTATGGTCCGTTGCACTTGCGTTGTCATGTTAAAAATCTTGCTTGCTGCATTTTTGGTCAGTTAAAAAAAAAATGCACCAAAAACGCACCTTCCCGTTGAAATGCATTGAAACTGCATCAAGAATGCATGAATAACGCACCCGTGTTACATTTTTTTTGTGGTTTTTGAGTCCCATGACCTATGAAAGACACAGCATAAGCACAGTAAAATCGTGGCAAAATCACGTGCGTTTTCAGCGCCATTTTATCAGCTCCTTTTTTTCTCTGTCTGCAAAATGCCAAAGCTAATTTTTTTAAAAACTTTTTCTCAATGCTATTTTCTCCATAAAACAAAGAATAAAATATGGATCTCCCAGATGGAAATCTGTCTGGTAATTATTTACCATCCCAATAAGAATCTTTTTTCCTGGACCATAAACATCACACCGTTCCGGCAATGTCACCAGGCAGGCTGGAATGTCATAAATTTCATGCAACACTTTTCCGCTTGTCTGCAGGTACTGAATTGCCCAGCTGTTCCTGACATTCACTGGTTGCCACCTGAAAAATAACTTTATTCAACAAAGATATATTAGTATGAGCTGTATGTGGTATATAAAGCAGAATTAAACATATTGGACTTTTTATAAATGTTTAAACACAAGATTCACATAACTTTCACCAGGTATGACTTTTATCCAACTTTTGAGGGTTAACATTACAGTCTATGGCCCTCCAAGTTGCATGAAAGTCGGACCACAGTAATGGATGAACTACTTTGAAGTTGCTGCAACTTTAGCGTCAAATATGTTTTTATTATGTTTAACAAAAGGGGGTAGAGGTTATGTAAGTATCTGCTGTATATGCCAGCCTACATCCCAAGCTTAAATTTTGCAAATGGTTTCCCCTCAAGGGCGGGACTTTATAGGCATGGACTGAGAGACACAGAGTATCATAAAAAAATCTATGCAGACCAGTTCAAAGGTGCATAGCGTTACAGGAGAGTCACAGATAGGTATGCACACAAGGTATAAACCAGGGGTCCTCAAACTACGGCCCGCGGGCCACATGCGGCCCGCCGAGGACATTTATCCAGCCCACCCCACCCAGGGCCGGATTCCAGACAGGCCAGGCTCAGGCCGGGGCCAGGTCGGCTCGGCTTGGGCAGGTCCACTCTGCTTCAGCAGGGAGCATATCCGCTCCGCTCAAGCCGCCTCCCCCACCCCAGTAATGGAGGGCTCCGTGTGCCGCGCTGCATGCTGGGAAATGTAGTTCCCAGCACAGTCCCGCGCGGATTCACGTCTTCCTCACGCAGACAGGAGGCACGGAGGGTGACAGCGAGAGCGGAGGCTTCAGGCAACAGCCTGCTAACAAGTGAGGACCCCTGTCCATCCCACTGTCCCCCCCCTCTGTCCACCCCACTGTCCCCCTGTCTACCCCTCTGTCCACCCCTCTGTCCACCCCTCTGTCCCCCTGTCCACCCCACTGTCCCCCTGTCTACCCCACTGTCCCCCTGTCCACCCCACTGTCCCCCTGTCCACCCCTCTGTCCCCCTGTCCCCCCCTCTGTCCACCCCTCTGTCCCCCTGTCCACCCCTCTGTCCCCCTGTCCACCCCACTGTCCCCCCCTCTGTCCCCCTGTCCACCCCTCCGCCCCTCTGTCCCCCTGTCCACACCTCTGTCCCCCTGTCCACCCCACCGTCTCCCTGTCCACCCCACTGTCCACCCCTCTGTCCCCCTGTCCACCCCTCTGTCCCCCTGTCCACCCCTCTGTCCCCCTGTCCACCCCACTGTCCCCCTGTTCACCCCACTGTCCCCCTGTCCACCCCTCTGTCCCCCTGTCCACCCCACTGTCCCCCTGTCCACCCCTCTGTCCCCCTCACTGTCCACCCCTCTGTCCCCCTGTCCACCCCTCTACCCCTCTGTCCCCCTGTGCACCCCTCTACCCATCTGTCCCCCTGTCCACCCCTCTGTCCCCCTGTCCACCCCTCTGTCCCCCTGTCCACCCCTCTGTCCCCCTGTCCACCCCACTGTCCCCCTGTCCACCCCACTGTCCCCCTGTCCACCCCTCTACCCCTCTGTCCCCCTGTCCACCCCACTGTCCCCCTGTCCACCCCACTGTCCCCCTGTCCCCCCCTCTGTCCCCCTGTCCACCCCTCTGTCCCCCTGTCCACCCCTCCGCCCCTCTGTCCCCCTGTCCACCCCTCTGTCCACCCCACCGTCCCCCTGTCCACCCCACTGTCCACCCCTCTGTCCCCCTGTCCACCCCTCTGTCCCCCTGTCCACCCCACTGTCCCCCTGTCCACCCCACTGTCCCCCTGTCCATCCCACTGTCCATCTGTCCACCCCTCTGTCCCCCTGTCCACCCCTCTGTCCCCCTGTCCACCCCTCTGTCCCCCTGTCCACCCCACTGTCCATCCCTCTGTCCCCCTGTCCACCCCACCGTCCCCCTGTCCACCCCACTGTCCACCCCTCTGTCCCCCTGTCCACCCCACTGTCCCCCTGTCCACCCCACTGTCCCCCTGTCCACCCCTCTGTCCCCCTGTCCATCCCACTGTCCCCCTGTCCATCCCACTGTCCATCTGTCCACCCCTCTGTCCCCCTGTCCACCCCTCTGTCCCCCTGTCCACCCCACTGTCCATCCCTCTGTCCCCCTGTCCACCCCACTGTCCCCCTGTCCACCCCCCTGTCCATCCCCTCTGTCCCCCTGTCCATCCCCTCTGTCCCCCTGTCCATCCCACCGTCCCCCTGTCCATCCCACCGTCCCCCTGTCCACCCCACCGTCCCCCTGTCCATCCCCTCTGTCCCCCTGTCCATCCCCTCTGTCCCCCTGTCCACCCCTCTGTCCCCCTGTCCACCCCTCTGTCCCCCTGTCCACCCCACTGTCCCCCTGTCCACCCCTCTGTCCATCCCACTGTCCCCCTGTCCATCCCTCTGTCCCCCTGTCCATCCCTCTGTCCCCCTGTTCATCCCCTATATATATATATTATTATTTATTATTCATTCTTTTATTCTTTTGCACTACAAAAAACATGTGTGCATAGGAATTTAGGAATTAGTTCATATTTTTTTTATACTATAGTGCAGCCCCCCAACAGTCTGAGGGACCGTGAACTGGCCCCCTGTCTAAAAAGTTTGAGGACCCCTGGTATAAACATATAACAATAGAAAATGCATACAGTATTTTCCTACGCGTTACGGAGAAAAAAACTCCTTCCTCAGGGATATTCTGATATGCTTTTGATTCTAAATGTAGCAATCTAGAATATAAAAGAAGAAAATATTTTCAGCAACAAAGAAAACATACTTCAGTAGTGTTTCCCCATCTATCCAGTGGCAGTCGATGGATCCAGACAAAATTAAAAATACAAAATATACATAAATGCATACAGAAAATGCATACAGTATTTTCCTACGCGTTACGGAGAAAAAAACTCCTTCCTCAGGGTTATACTGATATGCTTTTGATTCTAAATGTAGCAATCTAGAATATAAAAGAAGAACATATTTTCAGCAACAAAGAAAACATACTTCAGTAGTGTTTCTCCATCTATCCAGTGGCAGTAGATGGATCCAGACAAAGATAAAAATACAAAATATACATAAATGCATACAGAAAATGCATACAGTATTTTCCTACGCGTTACGAAGAAAAAAACTCCTTCCTCAGGGATATTCTGATATGCATTTGATTCTAAATGTAGCAATCTGGAATATAAAAGAAGAACATATTTTCAGCAACAAAGAAAACATACTTCAGCTGTGTTTCTCCATCTATCCAGTGGCAGTAGATGGATCCAGGCAAAGATAAAAATACAAAATATACATAAATGCATACAGAAAATGCATACAGAAAATGTATACAGTATTTTCCTACGCGTTATGGAGAAAAAAACTCCTTCCTCAGGGTTATACTGATATGCTTTTGATTCTAAATGTAGCAATCTAGAATATAAAAGAAGAACATATTTTCAGCAACAAAGAAAACATACTTCAGTAGTGTTTCTCCATCTATCCAGTGGCAGTAGATGGATCCAGACAAAGATAAAAATACAAAATATGCATAAATGCATACAGAAAATGCATACAGTATTTTCCTACGCGTTACAGAGAAAAAAACTCCTTCCTCAGGGATATTCTGATATGCTTTTGATTCTAAATGTAGCAATCTAGAATATAAAAGAAGAACATATTTTCAGCAACAAAGAAAACATACTTCAGCAGTGTTTCTCCATCTATCCAGTGGCAGGAGTAGATGGATCCAGACAAAGATAAAAATTGAAAATATACATAAAAAATGTATATATGTGCACTACTTGATACTTACACGCCAAACAAACAGTCGCAGACAACGGATCACACGGGGGTGGCCAGATGGCCGGAAAAATGCAGGTAAGTAAAAACAAGAAAAAAGTCTTCCTAGTTGCTGGGGGAGTGGATATAGCGGACACCCAAGATGCAGCCCGGGACCGCAACAGCCGGAGGCTAGGGGATGTAATGAAAACAGTTCAGAGAATAGCTATATAAGTCTGCAACCAGGAAGCCTTTTTTCTTGTTTTTACTTACCTGCATTTTTCCGGCCATCTGGCCACCCCCGTGTGATCCGTTGTCTGCTACTGTTTGTTTGGCGTGTAAGTATCAAGTAGTGCACATATATACATTTTTTATATAATTTTTTATCATTGTCTGGATCCATCTACTGCCACTGGATAGATGGAGAAACACTGTTGAAGTATGTTTTCTTTGTTGCTGAAAATATGTTCTTCTTTTATATTCTAGATTGCTACATTTAGAATCAAATGCATATCAGAATATCCCTGAGGAAGGAGTTTTTTTCTCCGTAACGCGTAGGAAAATACTGTGTGCATTTTCTATTGTTATATGTTTATACCTTATTTATTTATTTATTTCAGGTACTTATATAGCGCCGTCAATTTACGCAGCACTTTACATATACATTGTACATTCACATCAGTCCCTACCCTCAAGGGGCTTACAATCTAAGGTCCCTAACTCACATTCATACATACTAGGGACAATTTAGACAGGATCCAATTAACCTACCAGCATGTCTTTGGAGTGTGGGAGGAAACCGGAGTACCCGGAGGAAACCCACGCAGGCACAGGGAGAACATGCAAACTCCAAGCAGGTAGTGTCTTGGTTGGGATTTGAACCAGTGACCCTTCTTACTGCTAGGCGAGAGGGCTACCCACTACACCACTGTGCCTTGTGTGCATACCTATCTGTGACTCCCCTGTAACGCTATGCACCTTTGAACTTGTCTGCATAGATTTTTCTTATTTTTGTCTATATATATTCTATGTTTTATTGATAAAGTATATAATAAATAACCTTTCTGTATTTTTTTATGATACTCTGTGTCTCTCAGTCCATGCCTATAAAGTCCCGCCCTTGAGGGCAAACCATTTGCAAAATTTATTATGTTTAACAAAATAGAAGCACATAGATCATGAGCAAATGTTCATTACAGAAAATTGTTTTTCTCTTACATTTATGGTCGTTATTTGTATAATCATTAAAATTTTGCCTTGTATTTTGTGTTAGAGCTGGACTATTTGTGGTGGTCCCACATTATCCCCCGAGGAAGCCATCATTGGCGAAACATGTTGGGATTTAACATCTATCTGTGACCACCAGTGGCATTGCTAGGGGGTGGCTTTTGGGGCTATAGCCCCGAATCTGGGGCCCATAGCCCCGAGTCTCTGCAGGGGTCCCCGAAGGGGGGGGGAGGCTCTCTTGGGATCCTGATGTAAGTGGGGGGGCTCTCTGGGGACCCTGATTTTAAGGGGGAGGCTCTCTGGGGACCCTGATTTTAAGGGGGAGGCTCCCTGGGGATCCTAATGTAAGGGGGGGCTCTCTGGGGACCCTGATGTAAGGAGGAGGCTCTTTAGGGACCCTGATGTAAGTGGGGGGCTCTCTGGGGATATATTACTGTATATGCATGTGTATGCCCGCCCAAGCTTATGACTTTCTTTACTACGCTGCTATGGGCTCTAGCCCCAGATCTTTTGTAGACCTAGCAACGCCCCTGGTGACCACCTTCCTTTCTTGGAACACCAGCGACCCAGTACATGTACTATGTATATGCTCTATATTGGTTTTAATTGACATTTTTGCTCTTTCTCATCCTTTTGTAACAATAAAGAAATTATATATTTTTTTATTATTTAACTCTATATGTATCATTTAATAAAAGCACCGCAATAATCCCAATCCTCCTATTTCTTGATTTTCATAAAACGGGATGAGGTGCATGATATTCTAGAGCCAACTCCAGATCATCCTCTATTGTCTACAATATTAATAAATACATTAACTGGAAATAATAATAATAATAAATAAATCAAAACTGTAGACCGATTTATAGGTAAGATGGGAATCCAATCTATACATGCAGACTTGCATGGGAGGGCTGGGATAAGTGATGGTGGAAGAGGGTGCTTTATATTCCTGGACAATCACCAAGCTGGGATAGAAGACATTGCACGGTGTTTATTGCATTTCAAGCTCTTAAGCTGGTGGCACAGGGCTCCGGGCCTCTCAGCGAGATCTGATTTATAGCTTTATGGATTGAGGGAAAGTGGGATCAGGGCAGTGCAGAGGTGAGACCATGGAAAATGCCTCGTATTTCACAGAGCTATTCACAGCAGCAGCCGGGTAGAAGTCATAAATCAAAAGGGAAATGGAGAAATGGACCTTTTCGGCTGTTTTATAAGGGTACAGCCAAGCGCCATGTAATGTAGGCACCGCAAAATCCAGTAACATTGCTGGCGTAATTTTTGTCTGAATACTGGTGCAGATGTATAAAGTGGCTTTCTTAGGGGGATTGTACACTATACAATCTGATTGTACAATCACTGTAAAATCCCCTTTCCATTTATCAAAGTAATACAGTATGAGGACAATCTTAAAAAAATCCATTCAAGTAACCTTCTCGTGCCCTCGCTATACCCGAATGACAGCTACAGAGCGGACCTTAATTGCCAGGAGTCAATAGACCTCCCGTGCAAGAGCTGCCTGCGCTAGGGTTGCCACCTGTCCAGGATTCACCCGGACAGTTCTGGTTTGGAATCAAGTGTCCGGGTTTCAAACTGCCAGAAACCCAGACACATTATTCAGACTGGACTATGGCTTCCCAGCAGGGTTGCTGGCTGCAGTTGTCAAAGCTGAGAGTGGCTGTTACACTTTCTTTCACACTGCACAAAGCCAGCACTAACAACCCCTCCCCCCCACACACACACACAGACGGGAGAGGAGAGAGGGTTCGATCTAGTCCTCTTCCTCCCACCCCTACCCCTCTGTGTCTGCCCACACTCCAATCCCTGGCACTGTGCCTCAGAAAAGGAAAGTGAGGGCCGGAAATTTGAAGTCCAACAGCCTCAGATACATCTGGATGAGAGGTGCTGACTGCCAAGGGGTGAGTGAGCTCACCATCCATCCCTGTCTGTGACTGAAGTCTTCCCCCTTCTCTCTCCTGCCTCTGAGTGAATACACTAAGGTAAATCAGGGTTCTCAGAGCACCCCTTACATCAGAGTTCCCCTTTACACCAGAAGCCACAGTGTTCCCCCTTAAATCAGAGACCTTTCCGTGCATCAGAGTTCTCAGTGTTTCCCCTTAAATCAGGGTTCCCGGAGCATCCATTATGTCAGAGTCCTCAGAGTTCTCCCTTACATCAGAGTCTGCAGAGTCCCCCCTTATGCCGCGTACACACGACCGGACTTTTCGGCATCAAAGGTCCGACGGAACGAATCCGTCGGACATTCGGATCGTGTGTGGGCTTCATTGGACCTTTTCTGTCAAAAAATCTGACGGGCCTTAGAAATAGAACAGATCTTTCCGACTGACTCGATTCCTATCGAAAAAAAAACGTTCGTCTGTATGCTAGTCCGACGGACCGAAAACGACGCAAGGGCAGCTATTGGCTACTGGCTATTGAACTTCCTTTTCTAGTCCGGTCGTACGTCATCGCGTTCGAAAGGATCGGACTTTGGTGTGATCATGTGTAGGCAGCATTACAGTGTAAGATAACTCTGCAAGTGGATTCAGATGTAAAAAGGGGAACTCTGTGAACTCTGATGTAAAGGGGGACTCCTTGTGATTAACTTCATATGATTAGAAATGTTACTTAATTGCAAAATATATGTATAGTTTATACTATATAAAAAAAAAATCTGTGCGCCACTAAAGTCTTCGGGTTTGACTTGAAGAAAAGGTGGCAACCCTAGCTTCTGGGCCTTCTGGCATTATGACAGGTTCACTTTAAAAAGCGCATAATGTTGCATAACCTTTTGCTGCACAATGTCTTCCCTCTCTCTCTCCATATCTGATCTGTGCCCCAGATGCTAAACCGTCTCTCTCAATTTCATCCCCTTACCCCGGCAACTAAGCAGCTGTCAGAGATGACGGGCTGTTTCCTGACGCGGCAGCCATGATGACAGCCCTCCCGTCTCGCGATTGTTTTCCAACATACTGGAGGAAATTACCATCTTGAAGTTGTCGCTGAAAACACGCGGTATGGTGAGAAACTGGATCGGAGCGGAGAATTGAGTGGCAGTGTAAATCCCTTGGCTCGTTTTTTTGCGAAAGTTTAAACCGTAGCTTAAACCGCGCGCCGGAATTGTTAACAGCAGGAAAAACATCACGTAGCTGCGGAGGGTGAAAGACGTGCAGGTGTGTTGTCTGCTGGAAGGGGAACTTATTAAAATGAATCCAGATTGCAATCTCTCTCTTAAAAATATCAAAGCAAGGTACTCCGATCTCCCTGCACATTAAGGCCGAGCTCCGGGCTGATATAAAAGACGCAACTTAACCACTTGACCTCCAGTAGGTTTTACCCCCTTCATGACCAGGCCATTTTTTGCTATTCAGCACTGGACAACTTTAACCACTTGCCGACCAGCCGCCGTCATTATATGGCGGCAGGTCGGCTCTTTCCCGCAAATCGCCGTAGCTGTACGTCGGCTCCTTTAAGAACCATAGCAGGCATGCGTGGGCGCCCGCTGCACGGCGGGTGGGACCCGATGCGTGTGGCCGGCGGCCGCAATGTTCGCCTGCCACCCACGATCACGGGAAAGAGAGCCAGAACAGGGATCTGTCAATGTCAACAGACAGATCCCCGTTCTGACAGGGGAGAAGAGAGAGATCTGCTGTTCCTAGTGATTTGGAACAGCGATCTGTCTCCTCCTCCAGTCAGCCCCCCCACAGTTAGAAACACCTCCCAGGGAACATATTTAAAACCCCTGATCACCCCCTAGTGTTAACTCCTTCCCTGCAAGTGTCATTTATACTGTAATCAGTGCATTTTTATAGCACTGATCGCTGTATAAATGTCAATGGTCCCAAAGAAGTATTCAAATGATGTAACTGCACTAATCCAAACAAGTGCTCATACAATATTACCACTAATACGGTGTTTATACCTTATATACCAACCTAGCTCTTTAAATCTATAAAGTGCAACGTGACAATAAAGGGGTTGATTTACTAAAGGCAAAAAGACTGTGCACATTGGAAAGTGCAGTTGCACATGGCAAGAGCAGTTGCTCCAGAGTTTAGTAAATGAGCAGAAGCTCTGCTGACTTTCATCAACCAATTATGTGCAAGCAAAAATGCTGTTTTTTTTATTTCCCTTGCATGTGATTGGGTATTCTTTGCAAAGTGAACCGTTACCTCATTTACTAAGCTCTGGAGCAACTGCACTTGCAGAGTGCAATTGCACTTTCCAAGGTGCACAGTCTATTGGCCTTTAGTAAATCAACCCCAAAGTGCCAATTATTATAAAGTGCAATCTATCATAATCTTAAAACCATAAACATATGATATTAATCCCCAATGTCCATTGCCATTTGTCAAACACAAAAAAGTGTCCGATCTGTCCGCCGCAATGTTTCAGTCTCGCTAAAAATCGCAGATCGCCGCCATTACTAGTTAAAACAAAAAATAATAATAAAAAATGGCATAAATCTATTACCTATTTTTTAGATGCTATAACTTTTGCGCAAACCAATCAATATACGCTTAATGCGTTTTTTTTACCAAAAAAATGTGTAGAAGAATACATATCAGCCTAAACTGATCTTCCGGTTTGTAAGTGGTTAATTGGCAATTGCTCGGACGTGCAACACTGTAGTCCCAAACTAAATTTATATCATTTTTTTTTTACACAAATAGAGGTTTCTTTTGGTGGTATTTGATCACCTCTGTGTTTTTTTTTATTATATAAACAAAAAAGGCCAAATATTTAAAAAAAAAAAAACAAAACAATATTTTCTACTTTCTGTTATAAAACATATCCAATAAAATCGAATTGAATTCATGAACTTAGGCCAAAAAGTATTCTGCTACATGTCTTTGTATATATATTGATTGTGAAAAAAATGTGACAGGGGTTAAAAGTTTTGCATATAGTACTACTTTAACAGTAAAACACTTGCTCCACTTCACGCTGTATTACAATTGAGTACTGTATGCATAGTAAGGTTGTTGACAGGCTCTAAATATGAGAAGAGTCATACCACAATGACAATTACAGTATACACATCAATATGAAGAAAAGCATAATACGAATGATCAGGGCTTTTTTTTCAGAGGAAAGGTGCAGGAACTCTCCCTCCCCGGCCAACTTCCTGCCCTCAACCACACCCAAACCCGCCCCCAACCACGCCTTCCTTAGGGTAGAGAAGTACAGCGGCACCAAATAATGGTAATAAGTAGAAATCCCCCTCTCCCAGTTTTCCTCTCTGCACAAATCTCCCTCTTTACCAGCTCTCCTCTCTGCACAAATCTCCCTCTTTCCCACATCTCCTCTCTGCACAAATCTCCCTCTTTCCCACATCTCCTCTCTGCACAAATCTCCCCCTTTCCCAGCTGTCCTCTCTGCACAAATCTCCCCCTTTCCCAGCTGTCCTCTCTGCACAAATCTCCCCCTTTCCCACCTCTCCTCTCTGCACAAATCTCCCTCTTTCCCAGCTCTCCTCTCTGCACAAATCTCCCCCTTTCCCAGTTCTCCTCTCTGCACAAATCTCCTCCTTTCCCACCACTCCTCTCTGCACAAATTACTCCCTTTCCCAGTTCTCCTCTCTGCATAAATCTCTCCTTTCCCAGCTCTCCTCTCTGCACAAATCCCCCATTTTCCCAGCTCTTCTCTCTGCACAAATCTCCCCCTCTCCCAGTTTTCCTCTCTGCACAAATCTTCCCACTTTCCCAGTTCTCTTCTCTGCACAAATCTCCCCCTTTCCCACCTCTTCTCTCTTCACAAATCTTCCCTTTCCCAGCTCTCCTCTCTTCACAAATCTCCCCATTTCCCAGTTATCCTCTCTGCACAAATCTCCCCCTTTCCCAGCTCTTCTCTCTGCACAAATCTCCCCCTTTCCCACCTCTCCTCCTCTCTGCACAAATCTCCCTCTTTCCCACATCTCCTCTCTGCACAAATCTCCCTCTTTCCCACATCTCCTCTCTGCACAAATCTCCCCCTTTCCCAGCTGTCCTCTCTGCACAAATCTCCCCCTTTCCCAGCTGTCCTCTCTGCACAAATCTCCCCCTTTCCCACCTCTCCTCTCTGCACAAATCTCCCTCTTTCCCAGCTCTCCTCTCTGCACAAATCTCCCCCTTTCCCAGTTCTCCTCTCTGCACAAATCTCCTCCTTTCCCACCACTCCTCTCTGCACAAATTACTCCCTTTCCCAGTTCTCCTCTCTGCATAAATCTCCCCTTTCCCAGCTCTCCTCTCTGCACAAATCCCCCATTTTCCCAGCTCTTCTCTCTGCACAAATCTCCCCCTCTCCCAGTTTTCCTCTCTGCACAAATCTTCCCACTTTCCCAGTTCTCTTCTCTGCACAAATCTCCCCCTTTCCCACCTCTTCTCTCTTCACAAATCTTCCCTTTCCCAGCTCTCCTCTCTTCACAAATCTCCCCATTTCCCAGTTATCCTCTCTGCACAAATCTCCCCCTTTCCCAGCTCTTCTCTCTGCACAAATCTCCCCCTTTCCCACCTCTCCTCCTCTCTGCACAAATCTCCCTCTTTCCCAGTTCTCCTCTCTGTACAAATCTCCCCCTTACCCAGCTCTCCTCTCTGCACAAATCTCCCCATTTCCCTCCTCTCCTCCTCTCTGCACAAACCTCCCCCATTCTCAGTTCTCTCTTCACAAATCTCCCCCATCCTACTCTCCTCTCTGCACAAACCTCCCCCTTTCCCAGTTCTCTCTTCACAAATCTCCCCCATCCTACTCTCCTCTCTGCACAAACCTCCCCCTTTCCCAGTTCTCTCTTCACAAATCTCCCCCATCCTACTCTCCTCTCTGCACAAACCTCCCCCTTTCCCAGTTCTCTCTGCACAAATCTCTCTCATCCTGCTCTCCTCTCTGCACAAATCTCCCCCTTTCCCAGTTCTCTGTGCACAAATCTCCCCATCCCGCTCTCCTCTCTGCTGAAATCCTCCCCCCCCTCCAGCTCTCCTCTCTGCTAACATTTTCTCCCAGCTCTCTTCATTGCACAGATCCCCCCTTCCCAGTTCTCCTCTGTACAAATTCCCCAAAACCTAACTTTCACCGTTCTCTCTGTCCATGTTCACTCTAAAAAAAAAGCTCTTCCCCTCCCCCCTTTCACAGCTCCCTTACCTCTTCTGGAAAGCAGCCAGTGCTGTATGATATGCGCGGGCTCTTTTCTTTCAAACTCGTCACAGTAAAGTGACGATGGGAAAGCTCCGCCCATCGGAACTGTCAGAGTAGCGGCGGCGGCAGGCGGGGATGTACACTGCCTCTTGGATGGCCACAAGCAGGTGCAGTGCTGTGACCCGACCCGATCGAGGGCAGGACTCACATGGGCTAGCACAGAGAAGCCGGTAGAGGAAGTAAGTTGTGCAGAAAACTTGCTCTACCGGCTATTGTGTTACATGACATGTCAGAGCAGAGAGAGGTGCCATAGGTCCCGAAACGGCGTTCCACCGCGTTCCGGTGTTCTGCCGAGAAAGTTCCCCTCGGCGGATAAGGACCCCCCTCTACTGCGCAGGCGCAGCGCTTGCGCAGCAGGAGCCGGCGGAAATAGCCGAAGCCAAATAGAATAGAAATCAGCTGTACACGGCGCCTGTAAGAGGGCCCCTCGCGGGTTCGCTTCGCTCGCCATGCTTCGGGCACGCTTCACTCGCCACGCTTCGGGCACGGCCTCGCTGCGCTCGGCACTTTTTTATTCTCCCTCTAGGTCCACTTGGATGGTGGGGCTTGAACCTGGACCCAGGGCGCAGGCGCTGTGTACAGCTGATTGAAGTTTTTCAGCCTCAGCCATTTTCGGAGCCTCCTAGTCATTCGTACTGCGCAAGCGCAGCGCCCGCGCAGTAGAGGGGGGTCCTTATCCGCCGGGGGAACTTTCTCGGCAAGACACCGGCAGAAAAAAACCCCTGTGAATGATACTGCCAGGTGGCATTAGGGGGAATGTAGTAAACAGGAATAAGGAGGAGAAGGGAACGTCATGCAGGATGGTTCATCCCATCACGGGTACATGTAAAACTGGCGGGACCACCTAGGGAACCATATAAGAGCAGCTGGGATACGATCGCTGATTCTGTAGATTCAAGCCTCAAGGACCAGATTTTATGGAATTTAGCGGGACATCCCCTAGTCACCAGAAATACATTAGTCACCAACTGATTAGTAACTCTTTGTAAAAATGCTTTTCTCGTCAAATTTGTTTATTGATTTTGAAAATAAAAACATTGATACAATTAACAAAATATTGATTACATTAAATGGTAGCATTGAATTTACATATCAGATCTTAGTATCTCTCGTAGTTACAAGCAATGAAAGACTTAAATAGGCTATATGTTTTAGAAAGACTAAGGTGTTACAATCAATTTTAACAATTATATAATCAAGAGCAACAAAAAAAAAATGAAAAAGTTGTTAAACTTTTAACTTTGAGTAATATGTAATAAAGAAATAATATTAATTACTACGAGATTCAGTTATTTATAATAGGACATTAGAGCTTACTATCTATTATTGTATTATAATTGAACATTATAAAAGTGAGCGTTTCGCTGTAAAAATGCTTTTAATAAAATAGAATAATATTAAAGCAGAACACCAAGTGAGATTGTTCATGGATTTCAGATGGATTGGGGAAGGGCTAGAACCTCATTTTTTTTTTTCTGTCTGCAGTTCTCCTGGGTGCTTCTCCTCCTGAGATTTTATAAAGGGAAACCTTCCCAGTCAGGATATAGAAAACAATAAAAACCTTGGAAAAGTTCAAACCCTTTCCCCACTCCATCTAAATCTAAAAGAAATTATTTTGAGTGGAGTTCCACTTTAAAATCTGTACTTTTTTTTTTTTTTCTAGACTGCAAATAAAGAAAAAAAATGAAATTAGAGAGGAAGCGGAAATAAGAGGCAGAGAGAAAGAAGAAGACAAAGAGGAAGGAAAAAAGGAGAAAAAGATGAAGGAAGAAGAGAAGAAGCGTGAAATACTCTACAGGAAAATAAGTTTTGACTGCAGTTTAATGTGCAGTGATTTCTGGAAGCAGAACTCAGATGAGGAAAATGAGGAAAACGTTGGATGTTTTGGAAGGCTATGTAGATGGCAACTTCTGAAATCTGTGTGGACCATATTCTCGAAGGTAAGTACACTGTAATATTCTTTTGCTATACTATAGTTACATACATTAGCTGGCCATAAATTGTTCATTATTCATTCAGCCAAAAAGCTGAATCAGAAAAAAAACACAAATGTATTCCTCCATCCATATGTAGCACTACCCCCCATATGGGCCACCGGTAATAGCTGTTTCTTCCCAAATTGTACAGAGGCCACTTTGGCCCCACAAGCACCAGTCCATACACACCGGCTCTAATATCTCAGTCTAGGGGATGTCTTTTTGATATTTATTACTTGAAGAACTTTCACCACTTGCCCACAGGGCACTTAAACCCTCCTTCCTGCCCAGGCCAATTTTCAGCTTTCAGCGCTGTCACATTTTAAATGACAATTGCGCGGTCATACAGCACTGTACCCAAAAGAAATTTTCATCATTTTTTTCACACAAATTGAGCTTTCCTTTGGTGGCATTTAATGGGTTTTTAATTTTTTGCTAAAAAAACGAAAGAAGACTGAAAATTTGGAAATAGTTTGATATTAAATTTTGCAAGCAGGTAACTTTTCTCCTTCATTAATGTGCGCTGATGAGACTGCACTAATGGGCACTGATGGGTAGCACTGATGGGCACTAATAGGTGGCACTGAGAGAGGGCATTGATGGGTGGCATTGATGGGTGGCACTGATAGGTGGCACTGAAGGGCACTGATGGGTGGCACTGATGGGCACTGAAAGCACGTGTAGGTGACACCATTAGGCACTGGTAGGTGGCACTGATGGGCACTGATTGGCAGCACTGATGGGCACTGATAGGTGGCACTGGTGGGCACTGATGGGTGGTACTGATGGGCACTGAAAGCCCGGGTAGGGGACACCGATAGGCACTGGTAGGTGGCACTGATGGGCACTGATTGGCAGCACTGATGGGCACTGATAGGTGGCACTGGTGGGCATTGATAGGTGGCACTGGTGGGCACTGATAGGCAACACTGGTATGCACTGGTAGGTGGCACTGGTGGGCACTGATAGGCAACACTGATATGCACTGGTAGGTGGCACTGGTGGGCATTGATAGGCAACACTGGTATGCACTGGTAGGTGGCAATGGTGGGCACTGATAGGCAACACTGTTAGGCACTGGTAGGTGGCACTGGTGGGCACTGATGAGTGGCACTGATGGGCACTGAAAGCACGGGTAGGTGACACCGATAGGCACTGGTAGGTGGCACTGATGGGCACTGATTGGCGGCACTGATGGACACTGATAGGTGGCACTGGTAGACACCGATGGGTGGCACTGATGGGCAATGAAAGCACGTGTAGGTGACACTGATAGGCACTGGTAGGTGGCACTGATTGGCAGCACTGATAGGTGGCACTGGTGGGCATTGATAGGTAGCACTGGTGGGCACTGATAGGCAACACTGGTATGCACTGGTAGGTGGCACTGGTGGGGCACTTATAGGCAACTGGTAGGTGGCACTGGTGAGCATTGATAGGCAACGCTGGTATGCACCGGTAGGTGGCACTGGTGGGCACTGATAGGCAACACTGGTAGGCACTGGTAGGTGGCACTGGTAGGCACTGATGAGTGGCACTGATGGGCACTGAAAGCACGGGTAGGTGACACCGATAGGCACTGGTAGGCAACACTGGTATGCACTGGTAGGTGGCACTTATAGGCAACTGGTAGGTGGCACTGGTGAGCATTGATAGGCAACGCTGGTATGCACCGGTAGGTGGCACTGGTGGGCACTGATAGGCAACACTGGTATGCACTGGTATGTGGCACTGGTGGGGCACTTATAGGCAACTGGTAGGTGGCACTGGTGAGCATTGATAGGCAACGCTGGTATGCACCGGTAGGTGGCACTGGTGGACACTGATAGGCAACACTGGTATGCACTAGTAGGTGGCACTGGTGGGCACTGATAGGCAACATTGGTATGCACTGGTAGGTGGCACTGGTGGGCATAGATAGGCAACACTGGTATGCACTGGTAGGTGGCACTGGTGGGCACTTATAGGCAACACTGATATGCACTGGTAGGTGGCACTGGTGGGCATAGATAGGCAACACTGGTATGCACTGATAGGTGGCACTGGTGGGCACTGATAGGCAACACTGGTATGCTCTAGTAGGTGGCACTAGTGGGCACTGATAGGCAACATTGGTATGCACTGGTAGGTGGCACTGGTGGGCACTGATAGGCAACACTGATATGCACTGATAGGTGGCACTGGTGGGCATTGATAGGTGGCACTGGTGGGCACTGATAGGCAACACTGATATGCACTGGTAGGTGGCACTGGTGGGCACTGCTTGGCAGCAGTGGGTGCCCGTGTGTGAGACCGAGGTCCCTCTGACAGAAGCCAATAAGCCAGTAATTTTTTTTTCCTCCTCATGCTATCCAGCCCTATAATGTGGAAACTTCTTTCACAAGTTGGGGGGGAGTCAAACTTCCAGCTTGTAAAACCCTGAACAGACCAGAACAAACAATCACTGCTCCCTTGACTACTAAAGCAGACAAAAAATAAATTTGCCCAGCATTCTACGCTCGGAGGGTGCCACACACACAGGAGGGTGGATGGAGGAATCCTGCCCGCTGGAATACACTGATCAGTGTCTATAGCCGCTGACTGACAAAAGTTTTCCAGCATTCCAGCGCTCAGCAGGAATCGATCTAATAATCGACTTCTGTCAAATGGTGATTACCATACATGGATTGAAATTCTGCTGGTCTCTGCTGAAGAACCTGAATGGCGTAAGGTCCCTGAACTAATAAACATTGCAGAAGTGACAGGATATCTCTGATGTAGCTGATCGATGATACTCCTGTGTTTATAGTGTCTAATAAATCCTTTTCTTTTCCACAGCCCTGTTCTTGTAGGTGCTTCTATTACTATACTAGAAAGTTGGGAACCACAGCGAAGGCCCCAAAGGCAGCCTTGGAGTTTATAACGGCTATCTTTTGTCATACTTACTTTCCTCTCCCTTTCCCTGCCCCCCCCCCCCCCCTTTCCCAACTTCCTTTGAGAATCTCGCCCCTTTGCACTGGCACATACTTGTTACTTTCACTTGGGCACCTCATGCAATTCAGATGTGATCTGTGCGTTGTTGATTCTATATATATATATACATATATATATATATATATATATATACAGTATATAGATTTGTATTTTTAATTTACTATCATTTTCTTTACGGGGCATGCCCATATTTATTTGTCTCCAGTTAAAACAGTTTTGATGTACCTACCAACTGACACTTGAAGAGGTTGTATACCCTAAAAAAACAAAAACAAAAAAAAAAACCTGTAAGACAAAGGCATAATGAGCTAGTATGCATCGCACATACTAGCTCAATAGGAAATACTTACCTTGGAACTAATCTGTTGCAGCGGCGCCCCTCACACCGCTGAGACGGCTGACATTTCCCCCAGAGTTTCTTCTGGGTTCGCGGGCTCTGGCGCAGTGATTGGCCAGAGCCGTGATGACGTCACTCCCGCGCATGCGCGCGGATGCCACCAGTCACGGCACAGGGCCCTGAAGAAACGGCATGAGAGGCGGTTTCTTCAGTGCGCATGCGTTGATGAGTTCGGCGGCGGTGTATATAGTAAATATCTCCTAAACGATGCAAGTTTTATATAGTGCCAACAGTTTGCGCAGCGCTTAATTATAGGCTTACCTGTAGGTACAATTAAATAGGAAGACTTTACTTCCTCTTTAACCACTTGCCGACCGCCGCACGCCGATATGCGTCGGCACAATGGCAGCGGTGGGCAGATGGGCGTACCTGTACGTCCCCTTTAAGAGCCGGGGATAGCAGGCGCGCGCGTGCCCGCCGCGTAAAGCGTGACCGTGCCCGCGGAACCGGTGGACTCGATGTCCGCCGCTCTCCCGGCGATCGTGTCACGGAGCCTCAGAACGGGGAAGTGCCTATGTAAACAAGGCATTTCTCCATTCTGCCTAGTGTCATGACAGAGATCACTGTCTTGTGACTTGAAGCCCATCCCCCCCACAGGTAGAATCACTCCCTAGGACACACTTAACCCCTTCATCGCCACCTAGTGGTTAACCCCTTCACTGCTAGTGTCATTTACACAGTAAGTAGTGCATTTTTTATAGCACTGATCGCTGTATAAATGAAAATGGTCCCAAAATAGTGTCAAAAGTGTCCAATGTGTCCGCCATAATGTCGCAGTCCTGATAAAAATCACAGATCGCCTCCATTACTAATAAAAAAAAAAAAATTTAAAATAAAAATGCCATACAACTATCCTCATTTTTGTAGATACTATAACTTTTGCGCAAACCAATCAATATACGCTTATTGCAATTTTTTTTTTTTTTTAAACAAAAATATGTAGAAGAATACATATCGGCCTAAACTGAGGAAAATTTTTTTTTATATATATATTTTTGGGGGATATTTATTATAGCAAAAAGTAAAAAATAATGCGTTTTTTTCTAAATTGTCGCTCTTTTTTTTGTTTATAGCGCAAAAAATAAAAACTGCAGAGGTGATCAAATACCACCAAAAGAAAGCTCTATTTGTGGGGAAAAAAAAGGGCATTAATTTTGTTTGGGTGCAACGTCGCACGACCACGCAATTGTCAGTTAAAGCGACGCCGTGCCAAATGCCAAAAAGTGCTCTAGTCAGGGTTTTAGGATTTTCGAATTTCCGAATATTGGAATATGCGAATATTCTGAAAAATTTGTTAAACGGGTTTTCACTCATTCGGATATTTCAGAATTAACTAATTTCTTAAAAAAAAAAACAAATTCCGAACTAAACGAATTGCAAATGTCTACGCTGTACCCAAATAGAATTGACGTCCTTTTTTCTTTTGGTGGTATTTGATCACCTCTGACGTTTTTTAATTTTTTGTGCCATAAACAAAACAAAAGGCTGACAATTTTGAAAAAAAAAACAATATTTTTTACTTTTTCTATAAAATATTCCCAATAAACAAATTTAAAAAATCGAATTTCTTCATCAATTTAGGCCAATATGTATTCTGCTACATATTTTTGGTAAAAAAATCCCAATAAGCGTCTATTGATTAGTCTGCGCAAAAGTTATAGCGTCTACAAACTATGGGATATATTTATTTAATCTTTTTTATTTTTACTAGTAATGGTGGTGATCAGTGATTTTTAGTGGGGCTGCGACATTGCCCCGGACAATTCTGACACTAATGCCGCGTACACACGGGTGGACTTTTCGTCCGGACTGGTACGACGGACTTTCAACGGACTTTTGAATGAACGGACTTGCCTACACACGGTCACACCAAAGTCCGAAGGATTCGTACGTGATGACGTACGACCGGACTAAAATAAGTAAGTTGATAGCCAGTAGCCAATAGCTGCCCTAGCGTCGGTTTTCGTCCGTCGGACTAGCATACAGACAAGTGGATTTTTCGACCTGACTCGAGTCCGTCGGAAAGATTTGAAACATGTTTCAAATCTAAAGTCCGTCAGATTTTTGACCGAAAAAGTCCGCTGCAGGTCCGATGGAGCCCACACATGGTCGGACTGTCCGCTGGATTCGGTCTGTCGGACCAGTCTGGTCGAAAAGTCCGCCCGTGTGTACGCGGCATAAGTGACACTTTTTGGTGACCAGTGACACCAATACAGTGATTAGTGCTAAAACAAATGCACTGTCACTGTACTAATGACACTAGCAGGGAATGGGTTAACATCAGGGACAATCAAAGGTGTTCCCTGTGAATGCTTTCTAACTGTGGGGGGGAGGGGGTGCTTTGACTGGGAGAAGACAGGGATCTGTGTTCCTGCTTAGCAGAAACACAAGATATCCATCTTCCCCTCTCACAGACCGCTGCTCTGCCTCTCCTAAGAACAATCGCGGGGTGCCGGCGAACATCGGGTCTGCCAGACCCGCTGATTGGCTCCCACTGTGTCCAATCACAGCGGGAGCGGGTCGCTGGCACGCCCCAGATCCAGTGCACGAAATCACGTACAGGTACATGATTTTGCACAGGAGGGCCGCAGTATATCTGCGTTGGCGGTCCAGAAGGAGTTAAAGTAGAGTCAACTTCCATGCATAATTTTTTACCTATAATAAGGCTTACCTGTAGGTACTGTAAATATCTTCTAAACGTGTACCATTTAGGAGATATTTACTGTAGATGCAGCTGGTGATTCCACCACCTGGCCTGTTCCCTCAAGGTCCTGTGCCGTAAACGGCGGCTCCCATGCGCATGCGTGGGAATGATATCATCGCGGTTTTGGTCACTCACACATAGTATGCGATGCATACTAGCACATTCTGAAATTGCCTTGCAGGTTTCAATGGAAAAAAAAAAAACACATGCGGGTTGATTACCACTTTAAAGCAAAAGATACATTTTTTTTTATCTTTTGCTTTTAAGGGTAGAGGTGAGATTTGGGGTCTTTTAGACCCCATATCTCTCCATAAAGAGGACCTGTCATGCTGTTTTGTTATCGCAAGGGATGTATACAGTGGATACAAAAAGTCTACACACCCCTGTTAAAATGTCAGGTTTCTGTAATGTAAAAAAATGAGACAAAGATAAATCATTTTTAGAACTTTTTCCACCTTTAATGTGACCTATAAACCGTACAACTCAGTTGAAAAACAAACTGAAATCTTTTAGGGGGAGAAGCAAAAATAAAAAACTAAAATAATGTGGTTGCATAAGTGTGCACACCCTCTTATAACTGGGGATGTAGCTGTGTTCAGAATGAAGCAATCACATTCAAACTTGTGTTAAATAGGAGTCAGTTCACCTCTGATTAACTCCAAATAAAGTTCAGCTGTTCTAGTAGGTCTTTCCTGACATTTTCTTAGTCGCATCCTACAGCAAAAGCCATGGTCCACAGAGAGCTTCCAAAGTATCAGAGGGATCTCAATGTTAAAAGTTATCAGTCAGGAGAAGGGTACAAAAGAATTTCCAAGGCATTAGATATACCATGGAACACAGTGAAGACAGTCATCATCAAGTGGAGAAAATATGGCACAACAGTGACATTACCAAGAACTGGACGTCCATCCAAAATTGACGAAAAGACAAGAAGAAAACTGGTCAGGGAGGCTGCCAAGAGGCCTACAGCAACATTAAAGGAGCTGCAGGAATATCTGGCAAGTACTGGCTGTGTGGTACATGTGACAACAATCTCCCGTATTCATCATATATCTGGGTTATGGGGTAGAGGGGCAAGACGGAAGCCTTTTCCTAGCAAGAAAAACATCAAAACCCGGCTAAATTTTGCAAAAACACATCTAAAGTCTCCCAAAAGCATGTGAGAAAATGTGTTATGGTCTGATGAAACCAAGGGTGGACTTTTTGGCCATAAGTCCAAAAGATATGTTTGGCGCAAAAACAACACTGCACATCGCCAAAAGAACACCATACCCACCGTGAAGCATGGTGGTGGCAGCATCATGCTTTGGGGCTGTTTTTCTTCAGCTGGAAGAGGGGCCTTAGTCAAGGTACAGGGAGTTATGAACAGTTCCAAATACCAGCCAATATTGGCACAAAACCTTCAGGCTTCTGCTAGAAAGCTGAACATGAAGAGGAACTTCATCTTTCAGCATGACGACCCAAAGCATACATCCAAATCAACAAAGGAATGGCTTCACCAGAAGAAGATTAAAGTTTTGGAATGGCCCAGCCAGAGCCCAGACCTGAATCCAATTGAAAATCTGTGGGGTGATCTGAAGAGGGTTGTGCACAAGAGATGGCCTCGCAATCTGACAGATTTGGAGTGTTTTTGCAAAGAAGAGTGGGCAAATATTGCCAAGTCAAGATGTGCCATGCTGATAGACTCATACCCAAAAAGACTGAGTGCTGTAATAAAATCTAAAGGTGCTTTAACAAAGTTAGTTTTAGTTTAAGGGTGTGCACACTTATGCAACCATATTATTTTATTTTTTTATTTTTACTTCTCTCCACCTAAAAGATTTCAGTTTGTTTTTTAACTGAGTTGTACAGTTTATAGGTCACATTAAAGGTGGAAAAAGTTCAGAAATTATTTATCTTTGTCTCATTTTTTTACATTGCAGAAACCTGACATTTTACCAGGGGTGTGTAGACTTTTTATTTCCACTGTATATAGCAATAAAAGTGATTTAAAAAAAATATATTTTTAAAGGGACAGTGTAAAAATTAAAAAAGTAATAAAATTTTTTTTTTAAAAAAGCGTCCCTGTGTGCTCATGTGTAGTAGTGAACGCATACCCAGGTCACGCTCACATATGTAAACAGTGTTTGCACCACACAGTGTTGTCAACCCCCCCGAAGTGAAATTTACTGGCAGAATGCCAAAATTTACAAACAGTGCCAATTTTTTACTGGCAAAAAATCATGACATTTACTGGCGGATCCACATTTTTTACTGGCACTGCAAAAAAAGTGCCTACAATTACTGTCTTTAGTGCTAAACAGTGAAAATATCAATATTTGAACTATAAACACATAGCTAGTGCTATTAGCAATGTGTTTAAGTTTAACAAAAGTCAAAAAACATATTTCTCAATTTACATGAAGGTTAGGTTACTATAACCCGGCCAGCACAGAGTTCCCCCTTACATCAGAGTCTGCAAGATGGTGACCAGAGACCACCTTCCGCAGAGTGAATACACTAAGGTAAGAGGGGTTACTAATATAGGGGGGAACCTTTATATCAGTGCCCCCTTACATTATTGTATTCACTCCACCCTTACATTAGTGACCCTTACATTAGTGACCCTTACATTAGTGACCCTTACATTAGGATTAGGAAAAGTCCTGCAAGCAGCATCTTTGGGGGCGGGTTGGGAGCGCTGTATTTAGCACTCCTAAAACTCCCTGCCCATTGAAATGAATAGGGAGCACTTCCAAAGTGCCTGAAAAGCGTTTCGGAAGCACCGCAACATGGGCATTTTTAACCCCTTCTGCGGCTGGAAAGCGACGCAAAAGCACTGCTTAACCGCTTGCCGACTGCCGCACACACATATACGTCGACAAAATGGCACAGACAGTCAAATGGGCGTACAGGTACCTTCCTTTAAATTTGCTGCATTTCGGTCACGCGTGCACCCGCCGCGGGAACGTGTCCACGGGTCCCGGGAACTTGATGTTTGCCGGCGGCCCGCGATTGCGGTGTAGAGAGAGAGAACGGGGCGATGCCTATGTAAACAAGGCATTTTGCCGTTCTGCCTTGTGTCATGACAGAGATCTACTGCTCCCTGTCATCAGGAGCTGTGATCTCTGTCATGTTGTAGTGAGCCCATCCCCCTACAGTTAGAATCACTCCCTAGGACACACGTAACCCTTTGATCGCCCCCTAGTGTTTAACTCCTTCCCTGCCAATGCCATTTACACAGTAATCAGCGCATTTTTATAGCACTGATCGCTGTATAAATGCCAATGGTCCCAAAATAGTGTCAAAAGTGTCCGATGTGTCCGCTATAATGTTGCAGTCACGATAAAAATCGCAGATCGTCGCCATTACTAGTAAAAAAAAAAAAATAATAACAAAAATTCCATAAATCTATCCCCTTGTTTGTAGACGCTATAACTTTTGCGCAAAGCAATCAATATACGCTTATTACGATTTTTTTTTTAGCCAAAAATATGTAGAAGTATACATATTGGCCTAAACTGAGGAAAAAAAATTAGCTTTTTTTTTTAAAAAAATTGGGATATTTATTACAGCAAAAAGTGCAAAATATTGTGTTTTTTTTTTTAAATTGTTGCTCTTTTTTTTGTTTATAGCACAAAAAATAAAAACCGCAGAGGTGATCAAATTCCACCAAAAGAAAGCTCTATTTGTGGGGAAAAAAGGATGTCATATTTATTTGGGTGCAACGTCGCACGACCGCGCAATCGTCAATTAAAGCGACGCAGTGCCGTATCGCAAACAATGGCCTGGTCATTGAGCAGCCAATTCTTCCGGGGCTGAAGCGGTTAAACATCGCTAAAGCCCCACTAAAACGAGCGGTGCTTTAGCGCTAATGCGGTTGCGGCCCCAGTGTGAAAGGGGTCTTACTCTAAACTGGTAATCTGTAAACATTTTTTAAAAGCGTCGCCTCTGGAGATTTTTTAAGTATCGTAGTTTGGTGCCATTCCACGCAATGCGCACGCAATTTTAAAGCATGACATGTTAGGTATCTATTTACTCAGCATAACATCATCTTTTATAATATACAAAAAAGTTGGGGTATATATTATGTTTTTTTTTTTTTTTAATTCATTAAAGTGTATTTGTTCCCAAAAAAAAAAATTGCGTTTGAAAAACTGCTGCACAAAAACTGTGACAAAAAAAAATATATATATATATATATATAAATATATATATATATATATATATATATATATATATATATATATATATATATATATATATAAAATGTTTGGGGGTTCTAAGTAAATATTTAGCAAAAAAAAAATGTTTTTTACATGTAAACAACAAATGTCAGAAAAAGCCTGTGTCAGCAAGTGGTTATAGTGCACTATCACAGGGCTATCATATTATTATTCATACTTTATTTTAATATTATATCATTTTATTAGATTGTAAGCTCTTCTGATCCTCTTGTGTTTTATTGTATTATAACTGTATTGTCTCCTTTTTATATTGTAAAGCGCTGCGTAAACTGTTGGCGCTATATAAATCCTGTATAATAATAATAATACTTTTATTACTAGCATTGGTCAGTGATACTGAGTGCTGACAACGTGCACACTGACATTCTATACAGAGAGACCAGGCCACACTACACTCGGGTCCTCCAAAGAAGGGCCGCTCTGGTCGTCCCCCGCACGTCTCTATGGTCGGGGCACGGCTTGCGATGCCAGTACCATAGAGTGTTAGGTGGGGAGGCGGTGCCCGGGCGCGGTGCATGCTGGGGAGGGTGTGTGAATCCTCCAGGCCGCGCACAGCACTGTGGAGCCGGTGGGCCGCTCTGTCAGGGAGGAAGGCGGGGAGGGTGACCCGATATAGGGCCACAATGCCGAATTTCTGCGCCGCCCCCAACTGCACCCGCAAGAGCACGCAGTCTGACCTGGCCTTCTTCCGCTTTCCCCGGGACCCAGACAGGTGAGGAATGGGGGGAGGGGAGGTCACCACCTCATGGGGGGCACATGAGGACAACCTGCATGATGCATGACTTCCAGTGTCCTGAATGTGGAGGGACGGGTGGTGGGTGCTGGATGGAGGCTGGTGGGTGTCCTCCTGGGTGCTGGCTGAGGGGGCAGAGGCTGGTGGGTGACCTGGCAGCGAAACAGATTCTGGTGAACATCCTGAGTGCTGAATAGAAGCTGGTGGGCATTCTGGGGGTAGGGAATGGTGGCTGGTGGACATCCTAAGTGCTGAACAACAGGCAGAGGTGGCATCTTGGGTGTAGGGTGGAGGTGGGTACGTGACTAGGGTGCTTAATGGCAGCTGATTGGCGTCCTGGGTGCAGTTCAACAGGACTTGCGGGCATCCTGGGTGCAGGCTGATAAAACTGGCAAATGTCCTGGGGGGCGAAACAGAGTCTGGCAGATATCCTGAGTGCTTTAACAGCAGCTCTCAGGCGTCCTGGATGCGGGGTGGAGGTTGGCGGGCGTCCTGGATGCGGGGTGGAGGTTGGCGGGCGTCCTGGATGCGGGGTGGAGGTTGGCAGGCGTCCTGGATGCGGGGTGGAGGTTGGCAGGCGTCCTGGATGCTGGGTGGAGGTTGGTGGTGTCCTGGATGCGGGGTGGTTGGCGGCAGGCGTCCTGGATGCGTTATGGAGGTTGGCAGGCGTCCTGGATTGGGGGGTGGAGGTTGGCGGGCGTCCTGGATGCGGGGTGGAGGTTGGCGGGCGTCCTGAATGCGGGGTGGAGGTTGGCGGGCGTCCTGGATTGGGGGGTGGAGGTTGGCGGGCGTCCTGGATGCGGGGTGGAGTTTGGCGGGCGTCCTGGATGCGGGGTGGAGTTTGGCGGGCGTCCTGGATGCGGGGTGGAGTTTGGCGGGCGTCCTGGATGCGGGGTGGAGTTTGGCGGGCGCCCTGGATGCGGGGTGGAGTTTGGCGGGCGCCCTGGATGCGGGGTGGAGTTTGGCGGGCGCCCTGGATTGCTGGGTGGAGTTTGTCGGGCGCCCTGGATTGCTGGGTGGAGTTTGTCGGGCGCCCTGGATTGCTGGGTGGAGTTTGTCGGTGCGCCCTGGATTGCTGGGTGGAGTTTGGCGGTGCGCCCTGGATTGCTGGGTGGAGTTTGGCGGTGCGCCCTGGATTGCTGGGTGGAGTTTGGCGGTGCGCCCTGGATTGCTGGGTGGAGTTTGTCGGGCGCCCTGGATTGCTGGGTGGAGTTTGTCGGGCGCCCTGGATTGCTGGGTGGAGTTTGTCGGGCGCCCTGGATTGCTGGGTGGAGTTTGTCGGGCGCCCTGGATTGCTGGGTGGAGTTTGTCGGGCGCCCTGGATTGCTGGGTGGAGTTTGTCGGGCGCCCTGGATTGCTGGGTGGAGTTTGTCGGGCGCCCTGGATTGCTGGGTGGAGTTTGTCGGGCGCCCTGGATTGCTGGGTGGAGTTTGTCGGGCGCCCTGGATTGCTGGGTGGAGTTTGTCGGGCCGCCCTGGATGCGGGGTGGAGTTTGGCGGGCCGCCCTGGATGCGGGGTGGAGTTTGTCGGGCGCCCTGGATTGCTGGGTGGAGTTTGGCGGTGCGCCCTGGATTGCTGGGTGGAGTTTGTCGGGCGCCCTGGATTGCTGGGTGGAGTTTGTCGGGCGCCCTGGATTGCTGGGTGGAGTTTGTCGGGCGCCCTGGATTGCTGGGTGGAGTTTGTCGGGCGCCCTGGATTGCTGGGTGGAGTTTGGCGGTGCGCCCTGGATTGCTGGGTGGAGTTTGGCGGTGCGCCCTGGATTGCTGGGTGGAGTTTGGCGGTGCGCCCTGGATTGCTGGGTGGAGTTTGGCGGTGCGCCCTGGATTGCTGGGTGGAGTTTGTCGGGCGCCCTGGATTGCTGGGTGGAGTTTGTCGGGCGCCCTGGATTGCTGGGTGGAGTTTGTCGGGCGCCCTGGATTGCTGGGTGGAGTTTGTCGGGCGCCCTGGATTGCTGGGTGGAGTTTGTCGGGCGCCCTGGATTGCTGGGTGGAGTTTGTCGGGCGCCCTGGATTGCTGGGTGGAGTTTGTCGGGCGCCCTGGATGCGGGGTGGAGTTTGGCGGGCCGCCCTGGATGCGGGGTGGAGTTTGGCGGGCCGCCCTGGATGCGGGGTGGAGTTTGGCGGGCCGCCCTGGATGCGGGGTGGAGTTTGGCGGGCCGCCCTGGATGCGGGGTGGAGTTTGGCGGGCCGCCCTGGATGCGGGGTGGAGTTTGGCGGGCCGCCCTGGATGCGGGGTGGAGGCTGATGGAACTGGCAAATGTCCTGGGGGGCGGAACAGAGTCTGGCAGATATCCTGAGTGCTTTAACAGCAGCTCTCAGGCGTACTGGGTGCAGGGTGGAGGCTGGCAGGATCTTGTGTGAGGGATGGAGGCTGGGATCCTAAATGCAGGCTGGTGGGTATGCTGAGTGCTTATCAGCAGCTGAGGGGCTGTGTGGGTGCGGGGTGGAGGTGGACATGTGACCAGGGTTCTGTATGGCAGCTGGTTTAAATAATTATATAGATCCACCAATGGGGGCTGTGGGTTGCCAATTCCAAAGCTAGTATGAAAGAGCAAATACCCCCCAAAGGTAAGTATTAGGGACTTTGTAAGCAACAATGGAAAGGATATAAACAAAAATTGTATAAATTATATTTATTTATTTATAGAAGATATAAAATTATTCAGGTGCAAACATCACCAAGGATAGAATTGATAAAAACAAGTTACAATAGTAAATTGTTAGTGCGTGGTAATTGTGGATATTCAGCCCAACGCGTTTCAGGACACTTGTGGGGTCCTTTCATCAGGGGCGTTCAAGGCAAAGTGAGACTACCATAGCACATTCTAAAAACAAAAAGCAGAACAATAATAATAAAAAACAAACAGACAAAAATAAATAACAGAGTATGCCCATCATGGAGAAGGGCCAAGAGACGGGAGCGTCGTTGAGACCGAGATTGAGAGATCACCTACCGATTGGATAAACTTGATATTGCATACACCTCCAGAAAGTGTGCCAACTGGTGTCGTACGGCCGTGGAATCACAGCAGATGCCGTGGAGCAGTGTGAGATGAAGGTGACTACTTAGCTACGAATAACCAAGAATTTACATGGTGAAATGCAAGTTGGTTCAAGACCCAAGTGGGGCAAATAGCATTGATGGAAGCAGAAACACTCTAACTCTAGCGATTTACTGTTGTAACTTGTTGTTTTTATCAATTCTATCCTTGGTGATGTTTGCACCTGAATAATTTTATATCTTCTATAAATAAGTATCATTTATACTATTTTTGTTTATATCCTTTCCCTTGTTGCTTACAAAGTCCCTAACACTTAACTTTGGGGGGTGTTTGCTATCGTATGGCAGCTGGTGGGCATTCTGGATGCAGGACGAAGGCTGGTGGACATCCTGTGTGTTGAACAGCAGTTTGCCGATGTCCTGGGTGCGGGATGGAGGCTGGTAGATTGTCACAGGCTGATGGAGCTGGCAGGCGCCCTGGGTGGAGGCTGGCAGGCGCCCTGGCTGGTGGACAGCGGCTGGCGGACACCCCAAGTGCAAAATGGCAGCTGGGGGGCATCTTGGGTATGGGGTAGCAGTTGGTGGATGTCCTGGGTGCAGGATGGAGCCACAAAAACACCAACGCGTTTCAGCCTTAAGTACAAATGGCTGAAATGCGTTGGTGTTTTTGTGGCCATTTGTCACCTTTTGTATAATGAAGATGCATGCATTTCTAAGCTGATCCAGTGGCGCTCGCCTTTTCCCTTTTTTCTGGTTGCTTATGGAGGCTGTATGGAGAGCTCTTCAGGCTGAGTGCCCTATGTTTCAAGTGGACGTTTTCTATCGGGTGGTAGCAGCTCATTCACATCTGTTGCTGAACGGCAGCTGGCGGGCGTCCTGGGTGTTAAACAGCAACTCGCAACTGCCAGGCCCGGCAGGTTTTCCCGGGTGTGGGGTGGAGGTTGGCAGGCATCGTGGATGCAAGGCGATGGGGCTGGTGTGTGTCCTGGGTGCGGGACAGAAGCTGGCATCCCATTTTGAACGTCAGCTTGTGGGCACCCTGGGTGTGGAACGGAGGCTGGTGGGGATGCATGCAGGTCAATGTGACTTGTAGCCACCTTGTGTGGGGCAGTGGAGTTGGTGGGCATCCTGAATGTACTGAATAAAGGAGGTGTGGGTAGTAAATCTGGTAGAGGTGACTGTTGGGGAGTTTTCTGTGATGTCCCCCAACGGACATACATATTGTGTTTTTCTATGTGCTGCACGCGTTTCGTCACTTTCTCTTAGTCTAATGTCACTGTCTTCCATGTGACTTTAGGTGCCAAAAGTGGGTTGAGAACTGCCGCCGGTCTGATTTAGAGGATAAAACCCCCGATCAGCTCAACAAGCACTACAGACTATGTGCTCAGCACTTTGAAGACTCCATGATCTGCCGCAGTGTAAGTACATGGACAGGATTATTATTCTTCTAACCTGTATAGCTCAGGGCTTGTTCTTATCATATGCACTGTCATCCATTCCTACTCCATGTTTCCACCCCTAATAAAATACTTGGGCATGAGCAGATCTATTGCTTTCAGTAGAATCTAATATAAAGTATGAAAAGGCACTAGCAGCCTATATCAAACAATATACATCCTAGTGAATGGTGCTTTATACATCAATGTATTTGTAACATAAAAAAACAACAGAATAATATGCACAAAATCTGTAAAGTGCTTCGGTAAAAAAGTGCAATGGTGCTCCAAAACAAGTGAGGTGACTCTCCCTTCGGTGGCCCCACTCACCAGAAATATTATATCCTGAGCTTCGCAGTCTGGGATCAAAAAAGCAGTGATGATCTAGATCTAATGATCTAGCGATATGCAGGATGGTTCCTCAGCACACTCTTCCAAGAAGATATTTATGACAGGAAGGATATACCACACTCAATAGTTGGGGAAACAGAGAAAGAACTCCTAGTGAAATATCGCTTAACATGAGTTATCAAGCGCATTAAATGCGCTACTTGCAGGATATCTGGTAAAGACAGGCATCGGTGAAAAAAACATCCGAGTTTGCTGCTGATGTGTGGCGGAAATTGCGCACTGGTTAGCATGAACCAGAAATACTTTGATGAGTTTCGCCCCTCCTCCAGGGCGTCATCAAAGGACATCACTTCGGTTCATTACAATCCATTCATACCCGAGGGAAGATCTCTCCTCCCTCTGGGGAGACAAAGTGACCAATCACAATCAGTGTGAAAAAAAAAACTAACGTACTCCTCTTGCATCATTTCCTGTTGCCAAATAAAATCTTTAATATAAACAGAAGCCCAAACAGACAAAATCGGCTATAAAACTACAATACAACATATTGCGATAGACATAAGCAAAAGATTTCCAATAACTGATAACAATTGTGAAAAATATAAAAATTAAATGAAAATAAAAATTCAGTAGAATCTGTTCCCACCGATGCAGGATATCAGTGTGTGGGAAATGCGCGCTACATTTCAGGTTCATTGACATACGCTTTGCCACTTAGGACAAATGACAAAGACTGAGAAACCACTGCTCCCCCACAGAGAGGGCTGCACCTCTGCAGAGAAAGCACTGCTTTCCCCGCAGAGAGGGCTGCACCTCTACAGGGAACCCACTGCTCCCCCACAGGGAAGGCTGCACCTCTACAGAGAAAGCACTGCTTTCCCCAGCAGAGAGGGCTGCACCTCTACAGAGAAAGCACTGCTTTCCCCAGCAGAGAGGGCTGCACCTCTACAGAGAAAGCACTGCTTTCCCCCGCAGAGAGGGCTGCACCTCTACAGGGAACCCACTGCTCCCCCACAGGGAAGGCTGCACCTCTACAGAGAAAGCACTGCTTTCCCCCGCAGAGAGGGCTGCACCTCTACAGAGAAAGCACTGCTTCCTCCCACAGAGAGGGCTGCTCCTCTGCAGAGAAAGCGCTGCTTCCTCCCACAGAGAGGGCTGCACCTCTACAGAGAAAGCGCTGCTTCCTCCCACAGAGAGGGCTGCACCTCTACAGAGAAAGTGCTGCTTCCTCCCACAGAGAGGGCTGCACCTCTACAGAGAAAGCGCTGCTTCCTCCCACAGAGAGGGCTACACCTCTATAGAGAAAGCGCTGCTTCCTCCCACAGAGAGGGCTGCACCTCTACAGAGAAAGTGCTGCTTCCTCCCACAGAGAGGGCTGCACCTCTACAGAGAAACCACTGCTTCCCCGCAGAGAGGCTGCACCTCTACAGGGAATCCACTGCTTCCCAGTTTTGCACATCAGGCCATATTCTCATCATCCTTGTTTAAGCCCCACTCATGTGTAATCTGGTAGGCACATGTATACCTAGTAGTATTGCTTAGCTTCTGGAAGCAGCAGTCTCCCTACACCAGTCATAGAGGCTTTCTATTCCCAATTTCCTGTTCAGGGGAGCAAACGCATATGGCTGCTCCATCTTCAACAGCATGACGGGTTCCCTCATCACTAAGGTAGTCTCAGTGGCTGTTTTGCTGGCATCATAACATCAGTGTTGAAGGGGTTCTAATCTTTCCCTACTTTATCAAAAAAAAAAGGGGGGTCTGTGCAAACATTTTGAAGCAAAACTAAAGGGAGTGCTGCACCAGAGGAAGAGAAGGAATATGGGTAAGAACGGAGAGGGTAGAGGCTGCACTGGAGGGATAGGAGAAGGAATGTTGGTAAGAATGGAGTGGTTGGGGTTGCACCCAAGGAATATTAAAAGGAAAGTCAGTAAGAACGGAGAGGGTAAGGGCTGCACCTGAGGGAGAGGAGAAGAAATCTCAGTAAGAATGGAGAGAAGAAATTTCAGTAAGAATGGAGAGAAGTAATTTCAGTAAGAAAGGATAGGGTAGAAGCTGCTCACAGGAAGAGAAGGAATGTCAGTAAGAATGGAATGGGTAGGGTTTGCATTGGAGGGTGCATTGTTGCAGTGAACTGGCTGACTAGCCATTAGGGGTTGTTACCCTGAAGATACTGTGCCTGGTGCAAATTTGCGATTAAAGTGTAACTAAAAAACACCTGTCCCCCCACATATGTAACAGAGTAAAATCATATGTCCCAATGATCATCTGCGCACATCTGTACATGATCATCTGCGTACATATGTCCGTGATCATACAAACCAATTATTATACACTTGATGGGATTTTTTTTTTTTACCAAAGACATGTAGCAAAATACATTTTGGCTTCAATTTTTGACAAAATTAGATTCTATTGGATTTCTTTTAAAACCAAAATTATAAAATGTGTTTTTTTTTTTTTTTTTTTTAAATTTCCGCTCTTTTTTTTTCGCTTATCGCTAAAAATAGAAAACACCACCAAAAGAAAGCTCTATTTGTGTGAACAAAATGATAAAAATTTAATTTGGGTACAGTGTTGTATGACCGATAATTCTTATTGAAAATGCAAGAGCACTGAAAGCTGAAAATTGGCCTGGGAAGGAAAGGGGCGAAAGTGCCCAGTATTGAAGTAGTTAAAGATATAGTCTACCATTTGGGGAAAAATCAATAAATGCACTGACAGTGATAAAATAAAACCAAATTTTTTTTAAATTGTTTTTTTTTATTTCAGGCGTGCAAAACATTGCAATCGCTATCAGTGTGTCGCAGCTGCAATGCGCAGGCTCTTGCAGTGCATAGTCACTTCCCCAGGTTCTTACGGAAGTACAAATCTTCTGTTACTGCTGGTTCACACAGGGGCGACTTGTCAGGTGACCTAGTCGCCTGACAAGTCGCCTCCCGTTCTGTACAATGGAACCATTCTAATAGGAGCGACGCAAGTCGCTCCGACTTAGAAAAAGGTTCCTGTACTTCTTTTGGGGTGACTTGAGGCGACTTGCATAGACTTCTATACAGAAGTCGTTTTGCAAGTCGCCGTGGATGTCGTGTGCAGGTCGCCTCGGTGAGGCGACCTGAAAGTCGTGCCGCCCCTAGTGTGAACCGAGCCTTATGGAGCAGGTGGAAGTAGTGAATGAATTACAGGTGTGGTGATGTCGCCACCTTGGTGCGCTCTGATGACTGCCTCTTCTGCAGTGGGCAGATGTGGCGTGTAGAATGTTCATTCACAGACTCCTGGGAATGGATTATACAACTTTGTGGGTGAAGCCACGTACGTCTGGGTTCAGTTAGACCAGTAGTCATCAACCCTGTCCTCAGGGCCCACTAACAGGCCAGGTTTTATGTATTACCTTGGGGAGATGCAGACTAGAATACTGCAATCACTGAGCAGCAAATGATATCACCTGTGATGTATTTCAGTTTATCTTGCAAACCTGGCCTGTTAGTGGACCCTGAGGACAGGGTTGATGACCACTGAGTTAAAAAAAAAAAAAAAGGACATGCACCCTGTGATGATTCAGGTAGGTAGGTGGGGGGGGGGGGTTGGGTTAATACAACCATGCTACATTAAAGCCCCTAAATATGGGTGTCAAATGCATTCTGGTCCAAAAAATGTCCTGAGCCTTTTAAAACAAACCCATTACTTTTGCCTTGTATGGGCTGCAGTACAGGTTCACTTTAATGTTTATTACTGTCGCCGCATGTGGTTGACAGGTTCTCTTATTGAGTTTTTCGGAGATGTAATGTTCTCATTTCACAGACCATTCCAAAAGTCTCATCTTCCCGAGATAATCCCCTATAGATTGCGAGGCCAGGCTTCCTCTGGTTTTCTCTCCCGGGCTGTCCAGATTCCATCTTTGAAGATGTATCATTTGAAAGGAATCAATGAATTGGGCATTTTTCATTTAGGTCATCGGGAGTCAACATGAGAGGAACAGGACATCTGCTCTTCTTCTTTTAATTTAAGGAAATAATACATCTTTTGTTTCAATTAATAATTGTAGGGATCATCAGCAGACACTTCTCATTAACATCATTGAGGCCAAATGTATCCTCCGTGACTGCTTGATTGATTGACACATCGGGGGGAGGTCAGCAGTGATCTGGAGCAGATGTCTCCTAGCTTATTGCCTTGATGCTTCCAGATCCATATGTTGGCACTGGATTCATGTAAAGACAAATGTGGCAGTTTATTAATACCACGGGGTAATTGTTGTAGTGGTTTAATTGAGAATTCCAGAGTACACTTTGCTTTATTTAAACAGACCTGCCAGAATACAATTTATTCCTTTCTAGCAAGAAAAAAACAGAGATGTTTAAAATGCTCTGTGGAAAAATGAATGTGTTGATCCCAGAATGATGTCCAAGTGCAGTCCGCTTCAGCCCCGGAAGGATTTACCCCCTTCATGACCAGGCCGTTTTTTTTTGCGATATGGCACTACATAGTAGGTGAGGTCGAAAAAAGACACAAGTCCATCAAGTCCAACCTATGTGAGCGATTATATGTCAGTATTACTTTGTTACTTTAACTGACAATTGCGCGGTTGTGCGACGCTGTACACAAATAAAATTTATGTCCTTTTTCTCCCACAAATAAAGCTTTCTTTTAGTGGTATTTGATCACCTCTACGGTTTTTATTTTTTGCGCTAGAAACAAAAATAGACTGATAATTTTGGGGGGAAAAAAAACAATATTTTTTACTTCCTGCTATAATACATATCCAAAAAAATATATATAATAAAAAAAACAAATGTACTTATCAATTTAGGCCAATATGTATTCTACATATTTTTTAGGGCTGAAACAACTAATCGATTAATCGACAACTAATCGATTATGAAATTAATCGATTACTATTTTCATAATCGATTAATCGGCCAGTAACATAATGGGGTTAAAAATAATAAAATTAGCTCTTTATAGTACAAAAAAGAGCAAATAATCGCTATACTTCAATGGAGAAGCTGCAGAAAAGCATGTAATGCGTTTTTGCAGCAATTTGTATTTTTTAATCTGCCCAACAACAAATTGGCCAAAAAACTGTTTCTCTTCTAATAGTGTATACAGTATATCTCCTCTAATAGTGTATATACAGTATATCTCTGTCTGTTATTCTCAGAGTGGATTCAATATTTTGCTCCCTAACCATATAGTTGGTTGTTTATATTTACCACTGCATAGAGATATTTAAGAATAAATTGCTTTTTTTTTTAAACTTTAAATATTAACTAAATAAACACCACACTTTTTTTTTTAAGGTTATTAACCGATTAATCGAAACAATAATCGAGCAACTAATCGATTATGAAAATAATCGTTAGTTGCAGCCCTAATATTTTTGGTAAAAAAAAACGCAATAGGCGTATATTGATTGGTTAGCACAAAATTTATAGTGTCTACAAAATTGGGGATATATTTATGGACTTAAAATTTTTTTTTTTTTTTTATTGTTTTTACTTGTAATGTCGGCGATCTGGGATTTTTAGTGGGACTGTGACATTGCTGTGGACAAATCTGATCCCAAGTGACACTTTTTGGGGACCAGTGACACCAATACAGTGATCAGAGCTAATAAAAAAATGCACTGATTACCGTATAAATGACACTGGCAGGGAAGGGGTTAACGACATGGCCGATCAAATGGTTAACTGTGTTCCCTCAGCATGTTTCTAACTGTGTTGGGGAAGTGCTGACAGGGACAACACAGAGATCGCTGTTCCCGATTACGAGGAACAGCAGATCTTCATGTTGTCCTCTGTCGGAACGGGGATCTGCCTTGTTTACATAGGCAGATCCCCAACCTACCTCCTCTGTACCGCGATTGCAGGAGGCCGGCGGACATCGGGTCCTCCTATGTGCAGCGGGCGCGTGCGCCGTCACTACCTATTGCATGAAATGATGTACGGGTACATAGTTTCGCGCAATAGAGCTGTTCTGCTGCAGTATATATGGGGTGGGTGGTCTATAAGTGATTTAAAGCCTAACTCCAGGTTTGATTTAACGTCCTCCCCTTGTGTTTTAAAAAAAAAAAAAAAAATGTTTTTTTGGGTTTTGTACATCAGCCACTTCCCGTCCGGGCCAACTCTGACACTTCGCTCCTGCATGTAAAAAATCATCTTTTTTTTTTCTAGAATATTATTCCGAACCCCCAAACATATATTTATATATTTTAGCAGAGACCTTAGGGAATAAAATGGTGGTCGTTGCAACTTTTTATGTCACACGGTTTTTGCGCAGCAATATTTCAAACCGCTTTTTTTGATTTTTCTTTTTTTTTTAAACAGTTTCATGAATTTAAAAAAAAAACAGTAAAGTTATCCCAATTTTTTTTGTATAATGTGAATTTTTTGTATAATGTGAAAGATGATGTTCTGCTGAGTAAATAGGTACCTAACATGTCACACTTTTAAAATTGCACACGTTCATGGAATAGTGCCAAACTTTGACACTTAAAAATCTCGATAAGCGGCGCTTTAAATTTCTTTACAGGTTACATGTTTAGAGTTACAGAGGAAGTCTTGGGCTGGAATTATTGCTCTCACTCTAACGTTCGCAGTGATACCTCACATGTGGGATTTGAACGTCGTTTACATATGTGGGCGCGGCATACGTATGCGTTTTCTTCTGTGTGCAAGCTCGCGGGGACGGGGGCGCTTTAATTTTATTTTTGTTTTATTTAAATTTTTGTATTTTTACACTTTCCCCTTTTTTTTTTTTTTTTTTTAATTTTTTTTGATCACTTTTATTCCTATTACAAAGTATGTACACATCTCTTGTAATAGTAATGGTGTGTGATTGGTCCTCCGTTGTGGAGAGATGTGAGGTCTATAAGACCCCACATCTCTCCTCTGGGCAGGAAAGGCTGGGAGCTGAGATCAAAAACATATCTGGATGGTGCCTGTAGCTGCAGGCATCATTTAGATATCCCCCCTCAAAGTCCATGACTTCATACGATGTACCTTGGACGTGAGGTGGTTAAACACATACAGCATCAGAGCTGCACGATTCTGGCCAAAATGAGAATCACAATTTTTTTGCTTAGAATAAAAAGATCACCATTCTCTCACGATTCTCGCGGCGTAAAATCTTTCACGTTATACAAAAAAAAAAAAAAAATGGGCTAACTTTACTGGTTAGATATATATTTTTTTAAATTCATTAAAGTAATTTTTTCCAAAAAAATTGCATTTGAAAGACCACTGCGCAAATACAGTGTGACATATAATATTGCAACAACCACAATTTTATTCTCTAGGGTGTCTACTAAAAAAATATATATGTTTGGGGGTTCTAAGTACCGTATTTATCGGCGTATAACACGCACTTCTTTCCCCTTAAAATAAGGGGAAAATCGTGGGTGCATGTTATACGCCGATCCCCGCTATTTTGTGATCTGTCGGAGCGATCGCCGCCGACATTCACATAGCTTGTATTTTTAAACATGGCGCCGCGGAGTTCGGAGGGACTCGTCGGCGCTCGTTCAGCTGAACGAGCTCCGCCGAGGACACAGTGACTGGGCGGAGCCGAGATACACATAGCCGAGGGTTCTCGGCTTTTCTCGGCGCTGTTCACAGTCACGCCCAGTCCCGCCATTGGACCTATGTCCATCATAGGGACTGGGCGTGACTGTGAACGGCGCCGAGAATAGCCGAGAACCCTCGGCTATGTGTATCTCGGCTCCGCCCAGTCACTGTGTCCTCGGCGGAGCTCGTTCAGCTGAACGAGCGCCGCCGAGTCCCTCCGAACTCCGCGGCGCCATGTTTAAAAATACAAACTAAACGTTTGTATGTCGGCGGTGACAAGGCTGCACTGGGGACAAGGCTGCAGATGAACACTGATGAGGCTGCATTGATGGGCATTTAAATGTAAGTTTTTTTCCTTAAACTTCCCTCCTAAAAGTTTTTTCCTTAAAATTCCCTCCTAAACTTGGGGTGCGTGTTATACGCCGGCGCGTGTTATACGCCGATAAATACGGTAATTTTCTAACAAAAAAAAAAAAAAAAAAAAAATTATTTTAACTTGAAACCAACAAATGTCAGAAAAAGGTTTAGTGTTTACGTGGTTAAACTTTTTTTCACTTGCACACAAAGTCTATTCCGTTGACAAATTGTTACAATGTTTATATTAAAGTTCAACTGATAAAGAATGTTTTGTTTCTTGGCAGACTGCCCAGTTTTTCTCTTCCTTTCTTTTGAGTGCTTCAGAAGAGCAGAGAGAATTCTTTGCATAGAAAGAATTGTGAAACACTTTAGTCAAGGTCGTGATAACGACTCTTGACGATTAATTGTGCAGCTCTATACAGCATACAATTAAAGTGATTATAAAGTCTCGTTTTTTTTCCTATAAAAATAACAAACCTGGTATACTTGCCTCCTCTGTTGCAGTGGATTTGCACAGAGCAGCCCCGATCCCCCTCTTCTGTGCTCCTGGCCCCTCCCTCCTGTTCAGTGCCTCCACAGCAAGCAGCTTGCTATGGGGGCACCCGAGCTGAGTCACAGCTCCCTTTGTCCATTCAGACTTGGAGCCCTCCCCCTCTCTCCCCTGATTGGCTAGCTGACCTTGACAGCAGCGGCAGCCAATGGTGCCACTGCTGTGTCTTTGCCAATCAGGAGGGAGAATCTCGGATGACTGAGACGCTCGTTGACATCGAGGGACCTCAGGTAAGTATGAGGGGGGCTGTGGCACACAGAAGGCTTTATATCTTGATAAATAGAATGCATGAAAGTGGACCTTCAGTAATTTTTTCATCTTTCCATCTCTTAAATCTTCTGCCCTCGTTGTTTTAACTTTGGATAGTAAAACATTTTTTTTCTGCCAGTAAATACCTTATACAGCGCACTTCCTGTTTCTTGTCTGGTAAAAAACCTAGGCTTATGACATCATGTACAGGCTCTCTCTCTCTCTCTCTCTCTTGAGAATTTGCCAGGAAGGGTGGGGGGTGAGTTATAAGAGGGGTAATGAGAGCTGCAGAGCTGGAGGTGTGCCTCTGTGCAAATCCAGGAAGTGAACAGGCAGCAGCTTCAGCTGCCCACAGTTAAAATGGCTGCAGCCAGACTCCGTGGAGGGAGATTTCTGCAGCATGTTTGGCAAGTACAGAATCGCAGAATATATAAAATAATATGCAAAGTGGTTGGAGGGAAGCTTCAGAATGGCAAAGATGTTTTTATTACAAATTATTTGAGCAGACTACAGTTCCTCTTTAAGATTAAAAAAAAACTTCTTACTTTACAACCCTTTTAAAACTTTGCACCTGAATAGGTTGTTACAATTCCAATGTTGCATCATATATAGTTTTGAGTTTGTCAATGCGAGGTAATGCAGCTTATCGCATCTTCTCTGTGTTCTAGTTTCTATTATTAAACATACAAAGTATGATAGAATAAACTTTTCTTCATATGAGTGTAGTATATTTACTTTTTTATCTTTAAAAAAAAAAAAATCCTTAGGAACTACTGCCAATAACAAGGCTTGCATAGGAGGGTTTGGAGTTGCGTACTAAGAACACATATTTGGTTTGACTTAGAACATTATAAAGTTAACATCAGTATATACTCCTAGGTTTTGACTTTATTTTTATTGGAATGGTTGTGTAATAAGGGCCCAGGTGTGGATCGCAAGCAATATTTTTTACTTTTTGCTATAATAAATATCCCCAAATAATATATGAAAAAACAAAACAAATTTCTTTCTCAGTTTAGGCCGATTTATGTATTCCTCTACATATTTTTGGTAAAAAAAATCGCATTAAGCGTATATTGATTGGTTTGCGCAAAAGTTAGAGTCTACAAAATAGGGGATAGATTTATGGCATTTTTATTATTTTTTTTTTATTAGTAATGGCGCCGATCTGCAACTTTTTTTTTTTTTTTTTTAAATCGTGACTGTGACATTATGGCGGACACGTCAGACACTTTTGACACTATTTTGGGAGCATTGTCCTTTATACAGCGATCAGTGTTATAAAAATGCACTGATTACTGTATAACTGACAGGGAAGGGGTTAAACACTAGGGGGCAATCAAGGGGTTAAGTGTGTCCTAGGGAGTGATTCCAACTGGGGGGGGGGGGTTGGGCTACCACTGGCATGACAGCAATCACAGCTCCTGATGACACGGAGCAGTAGATCCCTGTCATGTCACTAGGTAGAACAGGGAAATGCCTTGTTTACATAGATATCCCCCCCGTTCTAGCTCTCCACACCGCAATCTCGGGCCGCCTGCGAACATCGAGTTCCCGGGGCACGCTCCTGCGGCACGTGCGCCCGATAGGTGGCAAATTTAAAGGGACGTGCAGGTACGCCCATTTGCCTGCCTGTGCCTTTCTGCCGACGTACATCTGCGTGCGGAGGTCGGCAAGCAGTTAAAGTGTATTTCCAGTCAAATACTAAGGAATCCTAAACTTACTCCCACCCTTATTTTGAAGCTGGCCACGGATGGCTAACACAAAGGGTATATCAGGGGAATGCAGCTGCTGCCCCCAATTTGAGATCCGTGTGGGTGGCACGGCCCAGAATACAGACCGTGTGCTGAGGAAATAATTTGTTTGGACCAGCTTGCTCCTATTTAAAGTTAAATCAAAGCCAGCTTTAAAGTGGGCCTAAATTCAGAACGCAAAAGCTTGCTGTCATATAGAGAATATCTAAATATGTTAATTGTTCCTAAGCAGTACCCTGAAAGACTTGCAATTTTTGTCTTGAATTCATCCTAAAATAGCAAGTGTACTTCCTGTGCCTAGGGGGCATTCCTGTTCTGTAGCCTCATAGCTCTATATCTGCAGTGTGAGATCTAAGACGCTCCTGCCTGTGACTACTTGTCTCCTAAGGTTTGGTGTTGTCAATCTAGTAGCTTGCTGTTCTCTTTGCTGGAAAGAAAGCTGTAAAGGACCTGCAGTACAAGCATTTCTTCTTTTTTTTTTTTTTTTTTTTTTTTTTTTTCTGCTTCATTCATTTTGTGGACCTGTCTGGCTGACTCAAGAGCGTATGGAACAAGGCATGCAAAGCATGAAAAGGCGGGGGTGGGGGGGTTTGGGAGAGAGATCCATTGCAGGAAGCCTACAGGCACTAGTGATTAGTCTCTTGGGGGTTTATTTACTAAAGCTAGAGAGGGCAAAATTAGGCTGGCCATACATGGTCGAATTTCAAAAGAATTTTCTTTTGAAAACCAGAAAATTTGTGCGTTTTGTGATCTGATGATGCCACCATTGATTTCGAAATTCGGCCAACCAAGCCTTCAATTCCTGGCTGGGAATCTTCCCCCCCCCCCCCCCCCCCCCCCCCCCCCCAGGAATTTTTCTTTTCTTGCAAATGCGCATTTCTTTTTCGATTACATTTCTCGCACGATTTTCCCATCATTGATTCGAAAATCGCTCGATTTTCAAAAAATTTCCAACATGTCCGATTTCTCAAACTTAAATTGCTGCACAAAAATCGGCTGTTGCTGCAGCCCACTAATAGTGCGAAATACGAACGAAAATTCTTAGATAAGATTTTCGAAAGAAAATTCTTTCAAAATTTGACCCATATATGGGCCTGCCTTAGTCACAGTTCTGCAGAGAAACCAATCCGCTTTCAGATTTTATTGCCAAAGCTTAATTAAACAAGCTGAGATTAGAAGCTGATTGGTTTCTCTGCAGAATTGTCACTAATTTTGCCCTCTCTAGCTTTACTGCCGGTTCACACAGGGGCGACTTGTCAGGCGACCTAGCCACCTGACAAGTCGCCTCCCGTTCTGTACTACGGAACCGTTCTAATAAGAGCGACGCAAGTCGCTCCGACTTAGAAAAAGGTTCCTGTACTACTTTGGGGGCGACTTGCATAGACTTCTATACAGAAGTCGTTTTGCAAGTCGCCGTGGAAGTCGTGTGCAGGTCGCCTCGGTGAGGCGACCTGCAAGTCGTGCCGCCCCTGTGTGAACCGGGGCTCAGTAAATAAATCCCTTGGCCTCTGCTTGTCATCTTTTGGGTTCAGTTTCTACAATACAGATCCCTTTTTAGGTCATCTGTGTACACGGTTTGGCACTCGGGGTTTGAACTGCCTGAATCCAGAGTGATAACTGTTTTCTCTTTTTGTCGGTATATATTCAGCTGCATATGAAGTGTAATTGTCTTTGGGCAATGTGCTGATATTCATATGTTTCTCTTCAGAGCCCATACAGGACGGTACTGCGAGATAATGCCATCCCAACGATTTTTGATCTGACAAGTCATCTGGGAAACCCAGGGAGACAAAGAAAGAGGATAAAAGAACTGGTGGGTATTTTGTTTTCATTGTCCCACTACAAGTTTGATTTTTAGAAGTGCTCTGTGGCAGAATCAAGGTTTGTACGAATGGAAAGGCTGAATGGCTCTGCAGCTAATGGCTAGAAATGAGCTTGGGGGGTCCTCCAAACTAATCTGTAGCTGAACTCCAAACCTGCGCTCCTCTTCTTCTTTTTTTTCATTCTTGCCCTGCAGCTCATGTAGACAGAGGCGTGTTGCAGGGTGGTATAATGACCTCGCCCCACAGTTCACGAAGTAAATAAGAGTGCAGGTTTGTAGTTCAGCTATACAGAAGAGCTTCTCTGTCATACTAGTAGTTAGTTGCAATGGAGTGTCTGCAGTGATGGGTGCCTTTTTTTTAATTTATTTTTTTACATCTTTAACCACTTCAGCCCCGGAAGATTTTATCCCCTTCCTGACCAAAGCACTTTTTACAATTTGGCACTGCGTCACTTTAACTGACAATTGCGCGGTCATGCAATGCTGTACCCAAACGAAACATGCGTCTTCTTTTTTTTTTTTTTCCCCACAAAGAGCTTTCTTTTGGTGGTATTTGATCACCTCCTGCGGTTTTTATTTTTTGCGCTATAAACAAAAAAAGAGAGTCAATTTTGTAAAGAAATTTTTACGTTTTGCTATAATAAATATCCTCTTTTTTTTTTTTTTTTTTTTTTTAACATTTTTCTTCATCAGTTTAAGCCAATATATATTCTTCTACATATTTTTGGTAAAAAAATCGCAATAGCGTATATTGATTGGTTTGTGCAAAAGTTATAGAGTCTACAAACTATGGGAAAGATTTATGGCATTTTTATTATTTTTTGTATTTTCTGTTTTTTTTTTTATTAGTAATGGCGGTGATCTGTAATTTTTAGCGGTATTGCGACAGACAGATTTGACACATTTTTGGGACCATTGACATTTATACAGCGATCAGTGCTATAAATATGCACCGATTACTGTGTAAATGTCACTGGTAGGGAAGGGGTTAACACTAGGGGGTGATCAAGGGGTTAAATGTGTGTTCCCTGTATGTGTTCTAACTGTATGGGGATAGGACTGACTGGGTGAGGAGACATATTGTTGTTCCTACTTAGTAGGAACAAACAATATAGCTCCTCTCCTCTCCCGTGCTGGCTCAAATGCATGCGACTGCGCGTGGCCGGCGGCGATCGCGTCCGCCAGCCACGTGCATTTCGTCCCCTGCTGTGCGTCGGCGCGCCCTCTGGCAGCTCTTAAAGGTGACCCCGTATGGGGTTTCATGTAGCGGTGCCATTGTGCCGCAGTATAAGTACGTGAGCCGGTCAGGAACCGGTTAAAGGCTAAGTTCACCTTTTTGTTAACCCTTTTTTTTTTTTTCTTATTCTAAATTCCATCTCCCCTATGTACCAATATAACATGTACTTCTTTTGCAAAAATAAAACAGTTTTCCATTTATTCTACACACAGTTACCTCACTCTCTTCATGGCTTTTTAAAAACGCTTATCCGTTACTTCTGCCTTACTTCCTGGTCAGTCTATAGGTCATGACACAGGAAGGAGTTTACCAGCTGACCTCATTAGCACACACCATGCATCATCCAACCTGCTACCTACCCGCCTATTTCCAGCTGCATGTTTTTTAAATGACATTAATCAGTGATTGCACTTACTTCACTGTCCTCATGGATCTTTGTACAATCAGGTTGTATAGTGTATGGCCATCTTTATCTCATTAGCACACTCTGCATCATCTAACCTCAGCTGGTCAACTCCTTCCTGTGTCATGACCTAAAGTCTGACCAGGAAGTTAGCAGAAGTAATGGATAAGTGTTTTTTAAACAGCCATGAAGAGAGTGAGGTAAGTGTGTGTAGAATAAATGGAAAGCTGTTTTTTATTTTTGTAAAAGAAGTACATTAATGCTATATCGGTACATAGGGGAGCTGAAATTTAAAAGGAAAAAAAGGTGAACTTTGCCCTTTTAAAGCGTTTGAACCCCCCCCCCCAAAAAAAATGATCCTGTTCATTTAAAGCATGTTATACAGCACAGTGCCTGTGCTGTGTCATTTGGCCCCCTGTAATACCTGTCTGATCCTGCCAGTTTCTACCCTGCCCCTGTACGCTGATTCCGATATATAAGAGCTGCTGAGCTCTGACACCGAAGTCAGTACGTGTCTCCATCATCCACAACCCTGCTTTTTGTCTCCTGTGTCCTCTCCTCCATCCTCTACCCCCTCCCCTCTCTGAGTGTCCCCTCGCTGCTGTCAGTCAGTGCCTGTGATGAGGGAGCAGGGGGCGGGGGCCCAGCCGCACTGTCTGTGTCTATAGACTCAGGCAACACGGCTGTCCTGTGGTGGCGCCCTGAAGGGAGGAGGAGCAGCCAGGAGTTCAAACGGGGGACCCAAGAAAAGGGGGATTTGGGCCACACTGTGCAATTCTATTGCATACAGCAGGTGAGTATAACATGCTTTTTTTATTTAAAAAAGGCTGCCATTTACTAATTCCGTTTACTATTACAATTGCAAGATTTGGCTACAGTGTTTACAATGTGCAGGGAACTCTTTTCCAATATCCTTATAGGAGAGAATTAGATTTATGCCTTCACAATGTTAAAGTGAAGCTCCACCCAAAAGGGGAAGCTCTGCTTGTTCGCACCTTACCCCTTCTTATTTGCACCTTTTTGCTCTGAAAAAGTTTTGTCATGATATGTGTATGATAATTGCAAAAATACCTGTTTATCCTGACAGAATGCACTTTAAAGCTTTACCCCAGGAATAATTCTTGAAACATACTCTTGAAGTAGGCCTCCCTGTCCTGCAAGGGTATATGCTCATTAAGGCTGGGGGTAGAGAAATATGCCTTAATAGTTTTTTTTTTACTCACTCTGGTTCTTCCTCTGATGCTCTGGATTGTGGGCAAGCCTTAGCTGTCCTCGTGTACAGTTGATCCGGAAAGTATTCACAGCGCTTCACCACTTCTTCCACATTTTTTATGTTACAGCCTTATTTCAAAATGGATTAAATTCATTATTTTCTCAAAATTCTACACACAATACCCCATAATGACAACATGAAAAGTTTGTTTGAAATCCTTTGCAAATTTATATAAAAAAAAAAAATTCACATGTACATAAGTATTCACAGCCTTTGCCATGACACTCGAAATTGAGCTCAGGTGCATCTTGTTTCCACTGATCAATCAAGTTGGAAAGACATCTCAATGATGGATTCCACCTGTGGTAAATTCAGTTGATTGGACATGATTTGGAAAGGCACACACCTGTCTATATAAGGTCTCACACTTAACAGTGCATGTCAGCACAAACCCAGCCGTGAAGTCCAGGGAATTGTCTGTAGACCTCTGAGACAGAATTGTATGGAGGCACAGATCTGGGGAAGGGTACAAAAACCATTTCTGCAGCCTTAACCGGTTCAACACAGGGCAATTTCACCCCCTTCCTTCCCAGGCCAAATTTTAGTTTTCAGCGCTGTCGCACTTTGAACGTCAATTGCGCGGTCGTGCGACGTTGTACCCAAAAAAAATTGATGTCCTTTTTTCACCACAAATAGAGCTTTCTGTTATTGGTATTTGATCGCCTCTGCGGTTTTTATTTTTTGCGCTATAAACAAAAGAAGAGCGACAATTTTGAAAAAAACACAATATTTTTTACTTTTTGCTATAATAAATATCCCAATTTTTTTTTTAAAAAACAAATTTTTTCCTCAGTTTTGGCCGATACGTATTCTTCTACATATTTTTGGTTAAAAAAAAATCGCAATAAGCGTATAGTGATTGGTTTGCGCAAAAGTTATAGCGTCTACAAAATAGGGGATAGATTTATGGCATTTTTAAAAAAAAAAAAAAATTATTTATTTTTTTAGCGGCGATCGCGATTTTTTTTTCTTGATTGCGACATTATGGCGGACACATCGGACACTTTTGACACATTTTTGGGACCGTTCACATTTATACAGCGATCAATGCTATACAATTGCATTGATTACTGTGTAAATGTGACAGGCAGTGAAGGGGTTAACCACTAGGGGGCGGGGAGGGGTTAATGTGTTACCTAGGGAATGATTCTAACTGAAGGGGGAGGGGACACACTAGGGGAGGAGACCGATCTGTGTTCCTCCGTTCTGGGAACACAGATCGCTCTCCTCAGAGCTGACAGGCTGTGGATCTGTGTGTTTACACACACAGATCCACATGCCGGCCCGGTTAACGGGCAATCGCGGGTGCCCGGCGGACATCGCGGCCGCCGGGCACACGCACCGGGTCCCGAGGAACGCGGCGGCGCGCGCGCGCCCCCTAGGCGGCCGGGAATCCCAGGACGTCATATGACGTCCACCCAGGATGGGAGATCCCATCTGGGGACGTCATATGACTATGGGCGGGTAGGGAAGTGGTTAAAGGTCCCAATGAGCACAGTGGCCTCCATAATTCATAAATGGAAGAAGTTTGGAACCACCAGGACTCTTCCTAGAGCGGGCCGCCTGGCCAAACTGAGCGTTCAGGGGAAAAGGGCCTTAGGGAGGTGACCAAGAACCTGATGGTCACTCTGACACAGCTCCAGTGTTTCTCTGTGGAGAATGGAGAACCTTCCAGAAGAACAACCATCTCTGCAGCACTCCACCAATCAGGCCTGTATGGTAGAGTGGCCAGACGGAAGCCACTCCTCTAGTAAAAGGTACATGAACAGCACGCTTGGAGTTTGCCAAAAGCCACCCGAAGGACTCTGACCATGAGAAACAAAATTCTCTGGTCTGAGGAAACAAAGATTGAACTCTTTGGCCTAAATGGCAAGCATCATGTCTGGAGGAAACCAGGCCTGCCCATCACTTTTCCAATACCATCCCTACAGTGAAGCATAGTAGTGGCAGCATCATGCTTTGGGGATGTTTTTCAGTGTCAGGACCTGGGAGACTAGTCAGGATCGAGGGAAAGATGAATGAAGCAATGTATAGAGACCTCCTTGATGAAAACCTGCTCCAGAGTGCTCTGGGCCTCAGACTGGGGCAAAGGTTCATCGTCCAACAGGACAGTGACCCTAAGCACACAGCCAAGATAACAAAGGAGTGACTATGGGACAACTCTGTGAATGTCCTTGAGTGGCCCAGACTTGAACCCGCTAGAACATCTGTGAAGAGATCTGAAAATGGCTGTGCACGGACGCTCCCCATCCAACCTGATGGAGCTTGAGAGGTCCTGCAAAAAAGAATAAGAGAAACTGCCCAAAAATAGGTGTGCCAAGCTTGTAGAATCTCCAAAAACTTTTTTGAGGGCCCCACCTCCACATACACACATACAAACCTAAATCCACATGTTGGGGCACCTACGCATGAAGACGTTAGGCTAATAGGTTAGGACCCCTTTTTTTTTTTTTTTTTTTTCCTTCACTTTTTTTTATTCCTCCTTCGCTTTTTTTCCTTCCTTCGCTTTTTGTCCAGATGACTGCTGTCTGTTGTGTAGGAAATGAGAGGAAATCTCCCCAGCAGGTACACAGACTGCAGTAGAAACCTGGCAGATGTCTTTGGCCTTTTTGACCTCCCAAAGTAAAAGAAGAAAAGAATTGGTTGTTTCCTTTTTCAGGTTGCTATAGCAACCTTTAAAGCTAGGTTCACACTGGTACGATGCAGGAAACACAGCAGTTCCTGTGCGGGTTCCCGCGCCGCAATCGCAGGCAGCTCACACTACTCTCTGTGAACTGCTGCGGGTGTCAATATAAAGTTAATGACACCCCCAAATCGGTTTGCAGAACGCAGTACGAACTGTGGAATCTGATCGCATGGGTCTGAACACCGATCCGATTTCGTTGCGGACAAAAAAGGGTCCTGCACCATTTTGGTGTGAATTCGATTTCAGCCATACAAACTGTATGGCTGAATTCGCACTGCTCAGACATCGCATGTGATATGCACAGGAATGCGGTGTGAATCACATGCGATGTCTGCAGTCGCATTAGTGTGAACCCAGCCTAAGTCCTGTGGGTGTCGTCAGCAGCTTTTCCTTCCCTCACATACATGTTTTTTTTTTAAATAGAAGCATTGGCAAAACTGTATTGGCCATACTTCTCATGTGGATCACAGGAGTACACTTACTTATGCTCTCCTGTGACCCAGAATCCACCACTGATGGGTTAAAACATCAGTTGACGTCTCAAAGCCTGGATCCACCTAGTTGCCAAGTGCCTGACAGCCAAAGCCAGCTCCTACTGGCCCCTATCCAATCTGGTTCTCCAGCAAGCAATCAGCGATCATTTGATTGCTTAGTTCTCTGTCTTCGAGCCGGCAGGTGACAGCTGCAGCATCAGTCTGATTTTTATTTTTTTTTAGTGCCCCAAACTTCTTCTTTAGGTCCCTTTTCACACGTGTGCGATTTTTTTTTTTTTTTTTTCCCCTGTGACTTTGGACATCAGAGTCGCATGACAAGTCGTACCCCTGTCTGTGCGACTTCAAGGTAGTCCCTGTACTACTTTGGTCCATCTTTCATGCGAGTTGAGGTCCGTAGACCAAGTTTCCACAGGCATTCCCTGAAATCACGCCAGAATCGCATGACTTTCAAGTCGCGACAGTGTGAAAGTAGCCTTTATGGGCCACATTGTAGCTCGTCAACTCTGCAGTGCTTTTCTTGTTTTGTTCATGGAAACCTTGGCAGATCAACAAGAATTTTTCTATACTTTCACATCTTAAAGTGGAACTTTACCCATAACAACTTAATAAAAAAAATAATGTTCTTTAGCAAGGAACATACATTCCACATTAATAATTATGCTACCAAAATAGTGTGTGCTGTAAATTGCCTCCAGCATTGTTCCCCTTTTTTCTTGCTGGAGGCCGCCATTTTGCTGAAGCCCAGAGCCCCTGCTGTAAATCATAAAGCGGAACTAAACCCACCAATTTACCGGTTTCAAAAAAGTTAGATTTGCTTGTGTCCTCAACCAAAACTGTCAAACCATCAAATGTCTGGTGTCCTAACTAATGACATGTGCAGCACCATGGCAGCTGCAGATGAAACAAAACAGAAGCAGCTTCCTTTGCTGTGAGGCCGGGTTCACACTTGTGCGACACGACAGCTGTCCTACTTTGGATCTGACTTTGCCCTGCGACATGAAGCCTGCATGCGTCCGACTTTCAATGAACGGGGATCCGACTTGGATCCCCGCCAATGTCCGGCACTGTGTTTGGTATGAATCTTGAGGGGGAACTCTGCACCAAATTTTAAATCAAAAACTTGCATGGGTTCCCCCCTCCAAGAGCATACCAGGCCTTTAGGCCCCCCCCCCACCCCAAAGTACCTTGTCCCCATGTTGATGAGGACAAGGCCTCTTCCCAACAACCCTGGTTGTTGGGGTCTGCGGGCGGGGGGCTTATCGGAATCTGGCAGCCCCCTTTAATAAGGGGGCCCCCAGATCCCAGCCCCCCACCCTTTGTGAATGAGTATGGGGTACATCGTACCCCTACCCATTCAACCTAGGGAAAAAAGTGTCAATGAAAAAACACACTACACAGGTTTTTAAAGTAATTTATTAGGCAGCTCTGGGGTCTTCTTCTGACTTCGGGGGTCTCTCCGGCGTCTCCTCCCGGTGTCCTGATCTTCTGCCGTCTCCTCCGCTATCTTCTGCAGCTCTTTTGCTAGCGGTGGCCCGGACTTCTGCCTTCTTGTCTTCTTCCCTCTTCTCTTCTTCCGATGTTGACACAACGCTCTCTCCAGCTGGAATGCTCTCTGAGCGCTTCGCAATGGACTTATATAGGCGGTGACCCCGCCCCCTTATGAGGTCACAGTCCTGGGGCATGCTGGGACTGTGCTGTCATAAGGGGGTGTGGTCAACATCACCCGATGACCACGCTCCCAATGAGCTCCCAATGTCGGAGCGTTTGTCTGACCAGTGTGAACCCAGCCTAAAGGTTAGGAGGATTTAATTGAAGGCTGACAGCAGATCGACCTCTGCAAACTCAACAGTGCCTAAAAATGGAGAGCTACTGAGCATGTGTAGAGCAGGGTATTACTGGATTTTAACTACTTCCGGACTGCCCGCCGTCATTCTACGTTGGTGCTTTGACATTGACATTGGTTATGGCAATGATCCCATTTTTTTTTTTTTCTATAAAGGGACAGTGTAAAAATAAAAAGTAAAATAAATAAGAAAAAAAAAAATTTAAAGTGCCACATCCCTCCATGCTCGTTTGCAGAAGCAAACGCATATGCAAGTCGTGCCCGCAAATGGTAAATTGGTGTAAATGGTAACTGTAAATGGTGTTCAAACCACACATGTGAGGTATTGCCGCGATCCTTAGCACAAGAGGAATAATTCTAGCAAAAGACCTCCTCTGTAACTCAAAACACGCAACCTGTAGAAATTTTTAAATGTCTCTTTTAAGGGTCAAAGTTTGTTGCCATTCAACGAGCGGGCGTAATTTTGAAACATGACGTGTTGGGTATCAATTTACTCGGCGTAACGTTACCTTTCACAATATTAACAAAACATTGGGCTAACTTTTACTGTTTTCTTATTTTTTAATTCAAAGTGTCTTTTTATAAAAAAAAAAAAATGCGCTTGTAAGACGCAAATACGGTGTGACAAAGTACTGCAATGACCGCCATTTTCATATTCTCTAGGGCGTCTGAAAAAATAAATATATATATTTGGGGGTTCTAAGTAATTTTCTTGCAAAAAAACCCCTGATTTTAACTTGTGAACAACACGTTTGAAAAATAGGCCTGGTCCTTAAGTGGTTAAACTGTGTATGTATATATGTGTGTGTGTGTGTGTGTGTATATATATATATATATATATATATATATATATATATATATATATATATATATATATATATATATATATATATTCGCTTATTTTTAATGTTTTACTTGGCAAGACTTTAATTTTCTGACTAAAGTTCCACTTTAGCAGGGTAAAACATGGAGATTTTTCTTTTTGTAGCTTGACATACACTTAACTGATTTTTATTTTATTTTAATAGAGTGAAGAAGAAATAAGGGCAATAAAAGAAAGAAAACGTAAGTTGTCTTAAACTAAAGATCTGAGTGGTGACATTTGCTCCCAGAGGCAGCATGGGAAGACTTCTTTTCCAAGGAAGATAGTAAAATGCAATTACACTGCCAATCAGCCTGTCCAGTTCTTCCTTCAATGACCCATTAGTTAAAACTGATTGGTTACTTTTGTGTTTTAGTATATTACACCCTACTTTAATTGCTGGATTAAACAAACCAGGTAACATTTAAATACTTTGTGTGGATTTAGAATGCAAAGTTTACATCAGTCTAACAAAGATGGATCTAGCTAGACATCCATCTAAATGTAATATAGCACAAACTATTTCAAAAAGGTTACAACTATTATAATGTCTTTTACAGGATTGTGGCCAGTTCACACTAGAAATTGCACAGGAAGGCAGTGTGTGTTCCTGTGTGATTCACATGCATTTCTATTCAGTGCAATTTCAGCTCATTCATTTTGAATGAACTGAAATTGCACCACACCAAAAGTAGAGCATGCACTTTTTTTTTTTTTGGAAACATACTGCAAATGGATTGCTTGGTACTTTTTGTACCATGAGATCTCCTGTGGGAAAATGCACTGCGTTTGGGGCGTTGTCAACATTGCACTTTACACCTGCTGCAGATTGCAAGGGCTGTGCGCTTTGAATGCGGTGCAGGAAACGCGCGCAGATCGCGTTCTAGTGTACGGGCCTTAAAACCCCCCCCCCCCCCTTTTTTTTTTTTTTTTTTTTTTTTTCCTTTAAAGTGTTTGCCAACTATCCTTTGTCTGGTGGAGGAGGTTGCTAGCTGATCTTATTTGGGGGGGGAGGAGATTTTGCTAAGAGAAATGTTAAGTGTAAAGTAATTTTTTTTTTTTTTTTTTCTTCTTCTTCTTCTTAAAGCAGATTTCCATGCAAGTGCTTAAATGTACATTTGTGTAGAAAAAAGTTATCTACCAAACAATCTGTAATTCAGCTGAACAGCACTTGTAATGTAGGCACCCCTGTCAAATGACATAGCCAGGCACAAGGTCTGTATGCATTCTGCACTACATCCAGTTCAAGACTTGCCCCAGTCTGTGGTTGGACACAAAGGGAACTGCAGCATAGTAATGTTTTGCCTAGAACAGCCTTGATCCTCCTTTTCTGGGGTCCCCTGCCAGCGCTCCAGGCTCTGGGGGCACCTGTGCGGGCTTGCTCCTGAGCTGCTCTGTCTGCGTCTATTGACACAGACCAGGCCACTCCGCCCCCACCTGTGCTCCCTTGGCACAGCATTTAATTGACCGCAGCAGGGGCCAGTGGCTCCCTCTGCTATCAATCTGCCCAATGAGGAAGGAGACAGTGGCGAGGGCCACTGCTCTTGTGCATGTCGTTGGATCGGGCTCAGGTAAGAAAGCATTAATGTAAAAAACCTTGGGGCATTAGAACCACCTTAACTAGATGGTGCTTTTTTGATATCTGCCTGAAGTTCAGTTTTACAGAAAGTCCGTCATTAAGAAACAGTTTTAATTTCTGTTTTTGTAAATAAAATGTCACTAAGTGGCCCTTACTAATGCTGCCTTTGCATAGCAATTCTATAATACCTTTCATCAATAAGGGCAATGCTGTTTTCTTCAACATTCTTTAACACTTCTGTGCAGCTGTACTGTTTCCTCCTCTTGACCTTATAGGGCAGTGATGGTGAACCTTGGCACCCCTGATGTTTTGATACTACATTTCCCATGATGCTCATGCACTCTGCAGTGTAGTTGAGCATCATGGGAAATGTAGTTCCAAAACATCTGGTTGTGCCAAGGTTCGCCATCACTGGTATAGGGTGTGTGTGACTGCTGCCTGTGAAGCCTCGAGCACTATGAAGTGGATTTACTAAAACTGGAGAGTGCAAAATCTGGTACAGCCCTTCATAGAAACCAAATACTTACAGGTTTTTTGTCAAAGCTTAAAGAGGAGGTCCGGCCATTTTTTTTAAAGTCAGCAGCTACAAACACTGCCAGTTTCCTACTGCGCACGCGCGAGCGCTCAGTGAATGGCCCCGTGGTTTTCTGGGACACACAGTTCCCAGAAGGCAACGGGGCCGCTCACCGAGGAGCAGGACACGCCGCAGAATAGGAGAGGCAGATTAGGAAGCCTGCCTAGCAACAAGGGTTTCAGGTAAGTTTTTAAAAAAAAAATTTTCAAATGTTTTTTTTTTTTGTTTGTTTTTTTTTTTAATTTTTTACGATTTTTGATGCTATTTTTTATTTTAGGGTGGTCCTCCACTTTAACCACTTGCCGCCCGCCATATAGCAAAATGACGGCGGCATAGTGGTTTTAATATCCTGACCGGACGTCCTATGACGTGATCAGGATATTGAGCCGCTGCGCGCCCCAAGGGGCGCGCATCGCGGCGATTGTTGTTGCGGGGTGTCAGTCTGACACCCCGCAACTCCGATCTAGGTAAAGAGTCTCTGATGGAGACTCTTTACCACGTGATCAGCCGTGTCCAATCATGACTGATCACGATGTAAATAGGAAGAGCTGGTGATTGGCTTTTCCTCACTCGCATCTGACAGACGCGAGTAGAGGAGAGCCGGTCGGCTGCTCTCCTGACGGCGGGGTCTGTGCTGATTTGTTTATTAGCACAGCCCCCCTCGGATCCCACCCAGGACCACCAGGGAAGCCGCCCAGGACCAACAGGATGGCCACCACACTGGACCACCAGGTATGCCCCCTAGACCCCCAGGCAGCTTCCAATCTGTGCCCAGGCAGCTGCCAATCTGTGCCCACTCCAATGCCTACCACTGCCAGTGCCACCAGGGATGCCTATCAGTGCCACCCATCAGTGCCGCCTTTCAGTGTCGCCAATCAGTGCCCTTCAGTTCCGCCTATCAATGCCCATCAGTGCTGCATATCGGTGCCGCCTACCAGTGCCATCGTCAGTGCCCGCTCATTGGTGCCACCTCATCGGTGCCGCCGTATCAGTGCCCATGAGTGAAAGAGAAAACTTACTTATTTACAAATTTTTTTTAACAGAAACAAAAGCAAAACTTTTATTTTTTCAAAATGTTCAGTCTTTTTTTATTTGATTAGCAAATAATAAAAAACGCAGAGGTGATCAAATACCACCAAAAGAAAGCTCTATTTGTGGGAACAAAATGATAAAAATTGAGTTTGGGTACAGTGTGACATGACCGCTGAATTGTCATTCAAACTGTGACAGCGCGGAAAGCTGAGAATTGGTCTGGGCAGGAAGGTGTAAAGATGCCCTGTATTGAAGTGGTTAATTGAACAAGCTGAAATGAACAGCTGATTGGTTATAATGCACGGCTGCACCAGATTTTGCAACTCACTGCTGTAACTGATAATGTGCCCTTTTCTTCTACATGCAGCTTCATGCATTGAAAGCTTTATAGGCAGCAAAGTCACCTAGATGATGTTGGGGTCAATACAGAGCCTATTACAGAAAGCCTCTGACATTCTTCTAGCATAGGGCCTGCTTGTAGGGCAGATAATGTGGACTAGAGTCGTATCCCCCCCCCCAATGCTCCTCATGTTAAAAAGTATCTCTGTATTAGATGTAATTCTTGCTAGAGTTAGGGATGTAGATACTATACCTGTTTTTCTGAATAGTTTTAAAAAGATTGGGGTAACTCCTCACTATACCTCATGACAGTGCTTTCTCTGTCTCCAGCTCCAAAGGCCACAAAGACTTTCACTTTGCATCTAATTTTTTTCAAACTATTCCTTTATTGAGATGAAAAGCATCTTGATAAGGTATTTGCTCCCTCCAGGCACATATTCGCATTGTGTCAATTTACTAAACTTTTAAGTGGTTGTAAAGTCTCAAGGTTTTCACCCCCCCCCCTTCTTAGCTGAGGCCGATCTGATCCAGCGATGTACATGAGCGCAGCAGCTCCATCTGCGGTCTCTCTTCTCATTGGACAGAATAATAGCGGCAGGAGCCATTGGCTACCGCTGCTGTTAGTCAAAAACTGACGTGGGTGGCGGGGCCAAGTCTCGCTGTCTGAGTCAATGGACGCAGCAGCAGTACTCGGAAATTAGCCTGCATGGGTGCCCCCATATTAAGCGGCTTTCCGTGGGGGCTCCCGATGAAAAGGAGGGGCTTGGAGCGCCAGCAGGGGACCCCGGAAGAAGAGGATCTGGGCTGCTCTGTGCAAAACCATTGCACAGAATTTGGTGCAGCCCTGCATGATAGCCAATCAGCATCTAACCTAAGCTTGTTCAATTACGCTTTGACAATAAAACCTGACAGCAGATTGGTTTCTTTGCAGAAGTGAGCTTGATTTTGCACTCTCCAGCTTTAGTAAATAAACCCCATTGTGTCTTTAACTTCCACAATTTACAGTGCTTTTGGATGGTTGTTGGAATCATTGTTTGAAGTATCTGAATCTGCTCTTGGACACAGCTTAAGCTAAAGTCTTCCTTACACCAGAAACTTCAGACTCTCTGGTCTCAGATTCAAACGCCCAGTCCAGGAGTCCTTGGCTTGTTATTGGCCTCTTTTGAAGCAGTTCCATTTGCTCAGTATTGATCCATATCTCTGTAACACATATATTTCTTTCCATGTACGTCATTTCAGTCTCTAGCCATACCAGTTTGTTCTCCATGAGTGAGCCCCGGGGTGGGAAAAAACATGTTGGGGGTGTGGCCTGGATGAATCGAGTGGAGCTTCCTATTTCTGCAGTGTGCTTTGGGTCTGGACAGACCTCTGCCTGCACCCTCACCAGTCAGTGGCATCCAACTCATCGGACCTTGATAGCCCGAGCAGAGACCCTTAAGCATATTTATCATGGGTCTGACCAGTGTGTGTGTGTGTGTCACTGAGGACAAGGTTGTCCCTGGCTTGGTGCCTCCGGAAGCCTGCTCTGGAGTCTGGTAAGTCCTTTTTCTTCTGTCCTTAAGTCGAATGCCAGTCTTTTTGGCTTGAGGAGTCCTAGGCACCCTGTTGGTGCAGGGGACTTGATCATCATCTGAGTCTTGTCCCGATTAAACACCCTAGAACTTCAGGAAATTTGGCAGTTCTCTGCAGTTGGACTGTCCTACTAAAGGGTCATCTGATTCATATTCAGTTTGACAAATGCAGAGGCATGCATGGATCTTCAGGGAAGAACTACAAGACAGACAGATATATTGGAACCTGTCCTGGGCAAAATTTCAGTCCAATCTTGCACATTAAAGGGGTTGTAAAGGTAAAAAATGTTTCACCTTAATGCATTCTATGCATTAAGGTGAAAAAACTTCCGACAATACCGCTGCCCCCAGCCCCCCCGTTTTACTTACTTGACACCTCTAAAGTCAGCCGCTCGCTCCCGACATCCATTTCGCTGCTCAGCCTGGCAGCTGATTGGCTGCAGTGGATGGATTGAAAGCAGCGCAGCCATTGGCTCGCGCTGCTGTCAATCACATCAAATGACGCGGCGCGCCGGGGGGCGGGGCCGAGTGATACAGTGAGTGGCTATAGCCGCCGGCTGTATCACGGGAGCGCGCCCGCAAGAACTAACCACCATGCGAGGGAGCTCGCATTAAGGTGGTTAGTTCTTGCGGGGAGGAGCTGAAACAGCCGTCGAGGGACCCCAGAAAAGCAGGTTCGGGGCCACTCTGTGCAGAACGAGCTGCACAGTGAAGGTAAGTATAACATGTTTGTTATTTAAAAAAAAAAAATTACCTTTACAACCCCTTTAAAGGCACAGACAATTGGCAAGCCGATTTCCTTAGCCGATAGCGCCTGTACCCAGGGAATTACTTTCTGCACTCTCTGAAGTGTTCAGCATGTGTGCCGCATGTCGGGTATGCCGGGTGTGGACCTCAAGGATCAACAACAAACTGGAAACATTTATTTCCAGGTACATGCTTGAGTAAAAGCAATGGTTGCTCTGATGGCTACTTGGAATCGGAGCACCCTAATCTGTCTTTTCTCCCCTGAAACTTAGGTTGTTGTGGGTAGGGCAGCTGGGTCTGGTCTGGGCCAGCATGTTGCTGTGAACAATATCAAGAGTCAGGTTTCTGCCATTTCCATTCTGTCTGAGACCATTTGCCCCTCACTCTTTAAGACCTTGGTACAAGTGGTCTCTCCCCCATGTGTCCCCCTGTGACTCGGAGGGATCGGACTCTGTTACTTTCTGTTCTTCAAAAACTACCATTTAAACCCATTACAGATATTTTCTATTCTAACCCACACGGTTTTGTGTCTTGTACCCATCACCTCGGTGAGGGAACCCTTTTGGTTTTGGTTTTGCATAAGGACAAGATGGTGTTCAGGCCAATAACTTTCTTCTTGCATAAAGTAGTTTCTGCTTTTTTATCTAAACAAGGACGTTGTCTTCTGTCCCTCTGCCCAGCTCTGGTTCATCAAAAGAAAATTTCCTCCATTGTCTGAATGTCTTTTGTGCGGTGAGAGTCTATCTCTACCTCCTAGCTTTTTTTCAGAAAGACTGGTTCCCTTTTTGTCATCCCTGAAAGGGTGCATTGGCCTCTCATTCCATCATCTCTAGTTGACTCAAGCAAACCTTCCCTAAATCCTATGGTCCTTTCCTGTCAAGGCACTCTTTACTAGATCTGTGAAAGCTTCTTGGGCTTTTCAACATCAAACAACTGTTTCCCATATTTGAAAGGTTGTCATCTGGTTATCTGCTCACACATTGTCCAGGTTCTACCAGCTGGCTGTTTCGGCCTCAACTGTTTCCAGCTTTAGGTGTAAGAACCATCAGTTGGCTCTTTAACCTCCAGGCAGTCCTCCAGTTTTTTTTTTTTTTTTTTTTTTTTTTTTTTCTTTGGCCTGTTAGCAATTATTTGCTGTTTTGCCCATTTCTTATTTGGACTGTTTATGGATTTTCCGAAGGTTAGACTTTTGTGTCCCTCCAATGGATGGGGAAGAAACCCAAATTTTTGTACTTGCTGTAAACTCCTTTTCTTGGCATCCATGTATGGATACAGATCTCATCGCTCTGTGTTTCTGGTCATGCTGTTTAGACTGCTTTGATACAAACCTGAGGCGTGCTGGTAGTAGGAGGGGTTATCCTGAGCTAGCTACAGTTTTCCTATTTGCCAGTGTCTAGAACTCCTGCTATTGGTGGTAAAAATTGAAGTTTAAAGACTTTTTGTGTCCGTCAATGGACTCTAAGAAAAGGATTTGACAGCGATTTATAGAAAAATCTAATTTTTTCTGACTACATTTAGAAACATGTTTTTTATTCATTTATTTTTTAAATTTTTTTCCTTCATTAATAACGAAAAAACTTGCATTGGGTTGATCATGTTCACATATTCACACAGATGTCTAGAAATCTTTAAAGTGGAGGTCCGCCCACTCCACGAAAAATTAAGTCAGCAGCTGCTGACTTTTAATATATGGACACCTACCTGTCCAGGGAGCCCGTGATGTCGGCACCCCAGCAGATCTTCAAACCGGCTGTCGGGTGCAGCCGTCGCCATTGCCAGTAAGGGAACCCGGCAGTGAAGCTGTTCGGCTTCGCAAGCTGGATCCCTACTGCACATGCGCACTGCTAATTGTCCCGGCGGCAGAGGAGGAGGGGGCTGAACTTCCAAGAGATGGTGCCATGGCCCCGTCTCCCGGAAGTGGTTAAGGGAACCTGTCAAAAACAGGTCCCCCCCTGAAAGGTGCCAAATACGGCACCGGAGGGGGGAGCAGATAAACAAGCAGAAGTTTCACTTTTGGGTGGAACTCTGCTTTAAAAAGGCTGTACTTACTCATGAAGTACCATATTTCACATGTTACTTTGGTGAGGAGGTAATGGCACGTCTAAATTCAAACTATGCTGTTACTTGTAGTTCTGCTGCAAAAGACAGCCAAGTTTGATGATTTATAATCCTTGTTGTAGTCCCCACCCCCCCTTCTTTTTTTTTTTTTTTTTTTTTTTTTTTTTTTAATTAAAGTTTGATTTACATCTACATACAAATAACATGGCATACCCTCATCCCCCCTTCGCGCACATGCATTGGTGTTATTGTAGTCCATTTTGAATATTGAATATATTTGTTTACTCATTGTTTATGTGCTGTTTTGATTTTTAGGCTTGGTTCACTTATGAGCAAACCAGACTGTCTTCCAATGGAGCCGGTTCACATGTATGCTGGCGGGTTGCGGTGCGTATTTTAAAGGGGTCCTATGCGTTTTTTCAGTTCAGCTTCCATTTCAGTGTCAAATTCGCACCTGAATTGCACCTAAACCGCTGAATGGAAACCGCACTGGTTGCTGCGCCAAAAACTGGACCCGCATATATGTGAACCCAACCTAAAGTTGCAGATGGAATGATTTAAAATAATGTTTCCTCATCTATTATTAACTGTGCTCTTGTTTTTGTGGAACATCTGTGGACGTATTCAGAAACCTTTAAAACCGCACAAGGAGAAAAGCGCTAAGTCCAAGCTTTGTTTTACTGCACTTTGCACCATGTGCTTTGCTCCATTTACTGTTCATGGATTAGGACAGTACCTTGAGCTAAAACCACATGTGTATTAATTTTATGGTTTCTAAACATGAGAATGGGTTTGTATCGAACAATAGAAATGTATTTGATTTGCAGTGCTAAAGTCAGAGCATTTTTAGTTTTTAATGTATTCTCTGCATTAAGGTATAAAAAAAAGCACCCAGTTTCAACCATGCCTTCATCAGTGTCATATCCTACTACAATTGATACTTGTACTATACTCGCATCACACTACATGTATACAGGACACTAGCAGCTTAATAAAAACTAAAAAAGGCTTTTAAAAAAATAAATTGTTAATCTTATGCTTTAATATTTATACCAGACAAATCTAGCATTCTAAAAAAAAAAAAGTACATTTAGGTAGGCACTCTGAAATATCAGTATCTTGTATCAAGCATATTGTATAATATGTCTCTCTGGTTCTCCTGCTGGTTGCTTTTATGTGTTCCGGTGTGATTTACAGCTCAATCAGACAAATAGGCTGCAGAATTGCACTGCAGGGGAACACACACTAATTGGACACGTAGACCGTGGTTCTGTGTGCTTCTCGTGTGAACCAACCCTAAAGAAACTTGCCACCTTATCCGTTCTGGGCAAAATGATTGGCTGCTAGACCTGAGAACTGCATCATAGGCGAAGCACCAGGTATTTTTTTTTTATTTTTTTTTTTTTTGGAGTAAGCCATGGAATAAAGAACAGTTGGGGAGCCCTGTGAAGGTAAAGGTTGTTGGGGCTTGGATTTAAGCAGACCACATCACTAAGTGGGCCCAGTGATGGGATCTTTAACCAAAATGTTCTTTTGGCGTAGATTTAAGGTTAATGAAGCTCTCTAGCATTGCATTGTCAGCAATTCGCCAGTCTGCTTTTTTTTTTAGAGATGCCTTGCCGATCTGTTTTTAAAATTGTGTAAGCAATTGTGCAAAGAAACGGATAAAGAGGTGCGTTTTTTGACGCGCTCGCACCGTATTTCCTGTTTGTACAGGAACGGAAATGGTGTTTGGATTGAATCGCAATTTCGACATGGCTTCAAAGTCTTTCCTTGATATTGAGCTTCTGATAGCGCTCGTACGCCTCCATCCCGTACTGTATGATCCGCAGAACACGGCACACATTGACCCGCGTGAGAGAAAGAAGTTGTGGTATCAGATCTCATCTGAGATATTTGTGGACTGGAACGACCTGAACCCTTTACAGAGATCAATGAAAGGTGGGTGTTCTATATAGTATTTGTGTGTGTGTACGTATCATTTATTTATTTTTCTGATGTGTTTTTCTTGAGGTGTTCAGGAAATGAGGTACTTTTTTCAACTTATGGGTGCTATTCAGTGATGATCCTTCATCTATAGCTAAACCCCCCCCCCCCCCTTTTTTTTTATTTTATATTATGTATTTGTTTAGGTATATATTTGATTTGGGGATAAAGAAAGGAATGGTGAGAACTTGGGTACAGGTGTCCCCATTAGAAGTTTTCCTTTTCTGAGTACAGACTGTGATAAAAACCTGACCGAAAATCTAACCATTCCCTACTCTATCCAAACTTGGTGGGAGTGGGAATTCACTTTGAAATGTATCTCTAGGCAGAACTTTTCTTTAGTTTGGGACAGTGTGTACGGTTCGATCCCCTGTCAGGTTTTTAGTGCTTTTTGAGTTCCTATTGAGGAGATTCACCCCTGTATTTGTCCCTAGTAACCATTATAAGAAAGTGAGGGGGAATCCAGCATGTTGGAATTCCCCAGAGCAGAACTACAGGAAAGGGGACATTTTTCCAATGGGGACAACGGTCCCCTCACTTTGGGAGCTTTCCTCTGACTTCCTGTAGTGTCTCTCTGACGGGAAGTGAGGTAAAATTTCCCCAAGTGGTACAGACACAGCAAAAACAAATTGCATAAACTTTAACTTCCACACGAAAGCGGAATACTTTATCCCCATCATTCATAGATTTACTGCCATGTGAACATAATAGAGATAGCTGTACATAAGTAGGTTGTACAAGTCTTGTTTCATGCTTGCTTAATGTAGACTTTACACTTATTTGCAGTTATTCTGGGTAGCATTAAAGACTAATTTAACCCCGAAACAAAAATGTGTTTTTTTTCCTTCTTTCATTGGAGGGACACAGGAATTCAGGATGGTTATACTGCTGTCTACAGGAGGAATTGGTAAAACCCAGGTTAAAGTGGTTGTAAACCCAATAATAAAAACCTGCAAGACAAAAGCATAATGAGCTAGTATGCATAGCATCCTAGCTGATTATGTATTGCTTACCTTAGATCGAAGCCCCTGCAGCGGTCCTCATTCAGCGCTCCGGTGACATTTCTCCCCGGAGTTACTTCCGGGTATCGCGGCTCCAGCGCTGTGATTGGCCGGAGCTGTGATGACATCACTCTCGGTAATGGCACAGTCTAACTGAAGCAACTGCACGTACGTGCCATTGCTTTAGTTTGCTTCAGTGCGCATATGCCGATGACATTGGCAAATACAGGGGATATCTCCTATGCCATTCAGGTTTAGGAGATATCCAGGGTAGCTACAGGTAAGCCTTATAGTCTTACCTGTAGCAAAAAGTGTGTTTGTAAGGGTTTACAACCACTTTAATGCCTCCTCTACCCAGCATGCCTCCGTTTTTTGTTTTTATTTCTAGTGTCTTAGGAGGAGGGCTGTATTTTGTTTAGCTCTGCTTAGAAAAGTCTAACCAGTTTTTTGCTAGCCTTTATTTCTTTGATTTTTATTACGGACTTATCTATTGTGGGACACTCATGCCACCTCTTGTGAAGAGGGTAGGCATCATGGATCCTAGTGGGCAACATCTCCCTCAAAAGGATAAGTTCACCTTTGGAAACATGTTCCTCCTGTTTTTAGGGTGGAACGTCTAACACATTCCCACTGCTGTAGCCTCCCCCCCCTCCCTGTGACAGCAGTACAGGGAGAAGTTCCCCATACTAGCTGTCACTTTTTGAAAATCGTGTAGGGCTGTGTCATTCATTCACAGAACTCTGTGCATGAATGAACTACAAGTCCTGACATCCTTTGCGGCTGTCAGCTTGTAGATTTCAGTGAACTACCACAGCACTGTTGAGTGTAGTTCATGCGATGTATGGGGCAGACAGCTCACACTGACAGTCTGCAGGACTTATCAGGCTTCCAAAAAAAAAAAAAAATATATATATATATATATATATATATATATATATATATATATATATAGTGAACTCATCCTTTAATGCCTTTGTCAGGTTTTCTCATTGGAGATGGACAGCAATAGGTGAGGGGAACTGCCATGGTTCCTCATCACTAAGTCCCACAGTATGGCTCCTCCTCATTAAACAGAGAGGTGGTACTCTGTCCTTCATTCCAGGAGTGTAGGGTGTTTGGGGATCCTTCTGTCAGAGATGTCTCTACTATGTCAGTCTACTTTAGCCACTTTTAACCACAATTTTAGGTCTAACATGTCTGCCTCTATGGGCTGGGTAGGCTTTGTTATGACTACTTAGCCTTTCCATCTGGCGGCTGCTAAATATTCTTCTCCTCATATCAGGGGGTTTTTATTACTGAAGAATCATTATCTGTGGGACTGCTTGCTGGTCCCTCCAGTACAGGTGGTTTCCTCCAAATCGTGGGATCTGGCTTTGGGCAGGTCTCCTGGTTTGAGCAGCATTTGACATTATTGAGGTGCTGTACTTCCTGCGTCAAGTGAGATTGTCTTATTTCTACACTGGATGATACCACGAGTGTGTCTCACATGCAACGTTCCCTTTAAGGGCAATCCCCTGGAAACCAGTTCTTCTAGACATAGAGGTGTGTCTCAGACCCAGGGTGGCAGGTCAAGTTTGCTGAAGGAGGACCCTGCATCTTCCTGTATTGTCAGCAGGCAGAGCACACCAGTCTGCTATTGCATATATTCTTAGAAGCAAAGAATGCCTTAATGATTTTGGAGTACCTGTCCACTCTGCATTAGGTCTTCTTTCTTTAGCTGATTCACAGCCTATTGAGGAAGGTTTTTTTTGGGGCGTTTACATTGTTTTTGCTCAGGCTGTACCTCTCTCTCCTGAATCAGTTCTTTGCTGTGATGATAGAATTCCTGTTCCTTTGTCTACAAAGGCTGACACTTTCTGAATCAAGGGGATCAGGCACATTCTTAGGTCTACGTCTTACAGGTCAGGGATAGGCAGAGATCTTTCTGGTGTTGTCCCAGGGGCCCCATATTCATATCACAGAGGATGTTCAGCTTCACCCCAAGCTCTTTTTGGTTGTTTCCATCTCACTTATCTGGGGTCTACCTCCCATATCTTGCTTACCCTTGTTGGGGACCCCGTTCCTTGTTGACGAGATTAGGCCTTGTCTCTTTTCTAAAATACATGGGAAATTATTGTTGGGCCTTTTGTTTTTGGTGGGTTCTGGTTGATCAGCTTCATGCTTAATCCAGGTTTCAGTGTTATCTTCCGTGCAGAGTAATTCCGTTCTGGTGATGGCCTGCCTATGGTCTTGAGCCTCAGGTTTATACTTGGGGGTTGATTTATTAAATCTGGAGAGTGCAAAATATGGTGGAGCTGTGCATGGTTCCCAATTGGCTTTTAACTTCAGCTTGTTCAAGTAAGCTTAGACAAAAAAAAAAAATGGAAGCTAATTTTTGGTTTTTATGCAGGTGTCCTTCTGTTGAATGGCTGGTACCCCTATTGGGTAGGGGATTTGGTCCCATCCGATTCAGGCATTAGTCCTTTAAATGTCTCTTGGACTGCAGGCAGTCCCCAGTTCTGCTCCATTGGGCATATTAGCGGTTGTAGCTCTCCTGCCCGCCCTTCAGTTGGACTACTTTTGTATGTCCTGACTGTATCTGATTTCCTGTGCCGCTCAATGGACAAGAAAGAAAATAGGATTTTTGTACTCGTAGTAAAACCATTGATGGGTACAGGTCCCACCTGTATCCCAAGGGGGATGAAGTATAGAGGAGACATTGCTGGAACTGGCAGCAGAGGAGGGGGTTCAGTATTTGGATGGGATGCGCTGAGCTTTTGAGCATTTCTATGTCCATATAAGTGGAAATCATGTGGAACATCTGAGCATTATTAAACTTTTCAAGAGGCTGTGTTCTGGAATGGGAGATGTTTGAGATTTTGGGGACGGAATATACACTTTTCGCCTTGATGGCACCTCCAAAGCTCATGCATTGGTGCGCTGCATTGACACAAATGTTGCTTGTGCCTTTTTTTTTTCTTTTACGTTCTGGCATGTTGGCAGCCTTTTCAAATGAATGGGGTCCCCTTAACGTAATGCATGACACAACATTCATGAACACTGTGCATCAGAACAGCCAAGTGTGAATGGGCCCTAAATGCCGTACTGCCTTGAAATAAATTGAAAATTCCATTGATATGTTGATTTTAAATAGAAATAAAGTAACCTTTATGCATTAAGTTGAAGCTCCCAATTTAATGTTCCCAATTTACCAGTTCAGTATTCTATTTTTGTACATACAAGACATGGGATTGTTTTTAAATGAGACAATTTTTTTTTTTTTTCCCAGTAAAGGAGGTGCAAACCCAGTGGCAGTCACTCTGGGAAAACTTCAGACGGGAGCTTCATTACCAAATGTTCAGAGAAAGAGGCTTGCAGTATGCAGAAAAACCCACCTTCTCTCACTTTAAGGATTTGTTATTTCTTAAACCGCTTATGATACCAGGGTAATTGTCTTTGATTCTTCTTTGTTGGGGTTATGCATTAGTGCAGTGAACAGCCAGACCTCTCTGTACGAAAAGATGTATTCAATATAGTTAGGAGTTGCTAAACTATGCGTAGCTTTTGGGGAATTATCTTGCATATGTTTGCTTTTTGCTGGAGTTCTAATATATTTTCCATTCTAGGACAGAAAGCAGAATTGACCATCCAACTTCTTCTGAAGTCCACGAGGAGGACGTGACAACAGAAGATGACCTTAAAATAATTTATATAAAGGATGAACCATCGCCTGATGTCATGTCTTTACATGCAGGCGAGACGCCGGAATCCGTGGATTTCATCCAATCAGATGATGAATCGCAAATCACTCAAGATGAGCTGAGCCAAAACGTGGTGATGGAATCGGCACATCAAAGCCAGGAATTTGAAGGCTCTCATATGGCATTTGCCAAAAGCCTTGTCCCTTATTTGGCCCAAGTGCCATATAGCCGCCAGAAAAGCCTCAGGATGACACTGACTAACATTATCTTTTGTTATATTGAGAATGTTCGTGGACAGGCCCCTAAAGCTAGCCCAGAACTTCTGCGGTACATCTCATCCTCTTCTTTTCAGCAGCCCCCGTAGTCATGCAAAGCCAAGTTCTTATACACCAGCATATGCATTACGATCAGGGCTCGGGTCTTACTGGTACTTTCTCTACAACTTTAGATGGACAAAATTGACCTGGCACGGCAGGTTTTCCAGCATGTGGCCTGCAAACAGTATTTTCTAGTAGAGGTCATACAAGGTGAAAGTGGTTCTGGACTTTGCCTACGGAGCCAACCATTTCCCCTGAAATATCTTGCAATGTAAATGAGAAAGGCTCCACAGTACCACCTTACTTTAGCCCTTCCTTTTATTTGTGTTTGTTCTGCCAGTAGTGAGCAGGCTGCTTAATGCGGTACAGATTAAGGGCGTTTAGGTAGTTGCCTCCTCCCTGTTTCTGTTATCTTTTCAAAAAAAAAAAAAAAAAAACTTCTAGTTTCAGGGTTGTGAACTCTCACATGCCATAAGCTGATTACATTTGCAGCTTTAAAGTAACATATTTCCGGCGCTTAGAGGCTTTGTGGGGCAGATCTAAGTGATGGTGTTAAAGATTAACTGTAAGCCTATGTTCACACTGATGCGGTGCAGGATTCGGAGTGATTCTTGTATGTTTCTCGCACTGCATCACAATCGCACTCTGTTCATGTGAACTGCTGCAGTGTCAATGTTAAAGAGGAGTGTGTGTGTGTGTGTGTGTCGTCTCCCCCCCAAAATGAAAAGTCAGACGCTACAAATACTGTAACTGCTGACTTTTTTTTACTATTAGGGCACTTGCCTGTCCCAGCATCAAGCGGTGTCCTCACCCGAACTGATTCTTGCATCGGCTCTCGGGTGCTGGTGCCGCCATCTCCGCTAAGGAAGACCGACAGAGGTCACAGCTGGTTTCCTACTGCACATATCGCACTGCATTCTGTGAATGGGTTGGTGCCAAATGTGGCATTGTAGGAGGGGTGAGGAGGCAGACAAGCGAAGCTTCCTCTTTTGGGTGGAGCTCGGCTTTAAGTTGACAACCCAAAAAAGGGTTTGCAAGACGCAGTGCGATTTGCAGAATACACCCAAGCAATCCAATTCCAGTGCGGCAACAAAAAAAAAAGGTGCATGCAACTTTTTCATGCAGGTGCGCTGCGATTTAAGCCATACAAAATGAATGGGCTCAAATCGCACTGCATAGAATTGCATGTGATTTGAACACCAATGCGGTGTGATTTCTTTCCGAATTTGCATGCGGTTTAGCGCACCAGTGTGAACCTAGGCTAAGGCAGCAGATTGCAACCCAAACTGGTCCACCATGTTTAATGTTAAAGTGACCCTCACACTGTTATAAAGTGATGAAAATAACATATGCATCTAATAGGAAGTGCAATATGGAAAATGTACAAACTGTTACAAGATAGATATTCTTTGCTTTCTTGGATACCTAAGCTCCTGTGTTGTCTGTATGCAAATGAGAATTCAAGCATGACTCCTACTATACAGCGTTTTTACCTGATCTCTTCAACAAAGGCAACGACAACAGTGACCAGGAGCAAATAGTCGGCCACATGGGTCATTTACAAACATAGTACAGGCTTCTTACTCAGCTGTGTGCTGCAGAAATTTAGAAAATGGAGGTCTGACGTATTTTCCACGCTGTTGCACATGGATGAGCTGTATTTGTGGTATGAAGAATAATGAAGGCGTTCTCTTCTGAATCTCAAAATTTAAAATATGCACTTTAATAAATGTATGTAATAAAAAATTTGATTAAGCAAGTACTTGTCATGTGGTGTGTGTGTTTGTTTTTTTTTGTTTTTGTTTTTTAATCATGTTAAAAAACATTTAGTTATAGTAAACCCATGCTATGTTTGAATATGCATACGCTAAACTGACCACTTTGTTAGGTACACCTGTTCAATTGCTTGGCAACCAATTGCTTGTCAGCCAATCACATGGCAGCAACTCAATGCATTTAGGCATCTAGACGTGCTGAAGACGACTTGCTGACGTTCAAACTGAGCATCAGAATGGGGGGAAAAAAGGGGTTTAAAGTGACTTTTAAACTTGGCATGGTGGTTGTTGCAAGGCTAGCTGCTCTGAGTATTTCAAAAACTGCTGATCTACTGGGATTTTCACACACAACCATCTCTCGGGTTTACAGAGAATGGTCCGAAATAGAGAAAATATCCAGTGAGCGGCAGTTGTGTGGAGGAAAATGCCGAGGAGAATGGGCAGATTGGTTGGAGATGATCGAAGGGCAACAGTAACTCAAATAACCACTCGTTTCAACCAAGGTATGCAGAATACCATCTCTGAATGCACAACACATCGGACCCTGAAACAGATGGGCTACAGCAGCAGAAGACCACACCAGGTGCCATTCCTGTCAGCTAAGAACAGTAAACTGCAGCTAAAATTCGGACAGGATTACCAAAATTAGACCATAGAAGATTGGAAAAACGTTGCCTGGTCTCGATTTCAGCTGTGACATTCAGATGGATGGGTCAGAATTTGGTGTAAACAACATAAAAGCATGGATCCATCCTGCCTTGTATCAATGGTTCAGGCTGGTGGTGGTGTAATGGTGGGGGGGATTTTTTCTTGGCACACTTTGGACCCCTCAGTACCAATTGAGCATCATTTAAATACCACGGCCTACCTGAGTATTGTTGCTGACCATGTTCATCCCTTTATGACTACAGTGTCCCCATCTTTCTGATGGCTCCTTCCAGCAGGATAATGCACCATGTCACAAAGCTCCAATCATCTCACCACTGGACAATGAGATCACTGTACTCTAGTGCTGAAACAACTAATCGATAGTTGACAACTATTTTCATAATCGATTAGTTGGTCAGCCGATTAGGTTGGCCTGCATACAGAATGCATTATTTGTTTACATATCAGGAAATACAGTGCAGGTACAGCTCAGTACACCGTCCATACATGTCGATAAGTGCCTGACAACAATGTGTGAGGAGCAATGCCTCATGGGACATGTAGTCCTAGTCAGGAAGTGAGGCAGACGTTTTTTTTTGCCTTGCTATAGGGGCACTCTATACTATACTTTGCAGCTTGCTATTAGGGGACTCTGAAGGCAGGAGGAGCCAGAAGCATCAGAGGGGGACCTGAGAAGAGGAGAATCAGGGTTGCCCTGTGCAAAACCATTACACAGTGCAGGTAAGTAGAACATGTTTGTTTAAAACCACTTA